>NC_134092.1:118172206-118478991 GCF_000715075.1 Nicotiana tabacum | reverse complement strand
GCGTTCGCGAGACGTTGCTCGCGTTAGTGATGGTTACGCTCCGCTGGCCTTCGCGTTCGCGAGACGTTACTCGCGTTCGTGATGAAAGAACGACCAACCCTCCCCCAGGTCCCCAAGTGCTTCGCGTTCGCGATGAGCAAGTCGCGTTCGCGAAGGGTAAATCCCCCATCACTTTGCGTTCGCGACCAGGCCTTCGCGTTCGCGAAGAAGGATTCTCAGCCTCACCGGATTACTCTTCGCGTTCGTGAAGAAGGATTCTCAGCCTCACCGGATTACTCTTCGCATTCGCGAGAGTACCTTCGCTAACGCGAAGAAGGACATGCCAGAACACAGATTCTGTAGAAAAATGAGATTTCCAAAGTCCAAAACATCCTATGGCCTATTCGAAACTCACCCGAGCCATCGGAGCTCCAAACCAAACATGCACACAAGTCTAAAAACATCATACGAATTTACTCGCGCGATCAAATCGCCAAAATAACACCTAGAACTCTAAATTTAGCACCAATTCAAATGGAATTCTCAAGAACACTTTAAAATCCATAACTTCTAAACTAGACGTCCGAATCACGTCAAATCAACTCTGTTTCTCACCAAATTTCACATACATGTCTTAAATATCGTAATGAACATGTACCGGGCTCCGAGACCAAAATACGGACCCGATACTAACAATGCCAAATATCAATCAATTCTTAAAAACAAATAATTTTCAAACTTTTAATTTTCATCTAAAATTTATAACTCAAGCTAGGGACCTCCAAATTCGATTCCGAGCATACACCCAAGTCCCATAATTTGAAACGGACCTACCGGGACCGTCAAAGCATGGATCCAGGCCTGTTTACCAAAAATATTGACCGAAGTCAACTAAAATAAACTTTTAAGGCAAAAATTCTTATTTTCATTAGTTTTCAACATAAAAGCTTTTCGGAAACCTGCCCGGACTGCGCACGCAAATCTAGGAGGGTAAAAAATGAATTTTTAAGGCTTAAGAGCGCAGATTCGAGTTCTAAACTATAAGATGACTTTTTGGGTCATCATATCTAGAACTAGCTAAGAGCCTGTGGGTTGAGCTGATCGAAGCCAATTGTGATTCCCTCCTCTTTGTTAACTAAGTTAACGGAACATTTGAAGTAAAAGAAGACCGGATTTGAAGATACTTGGATAAATTACAAGTAACATTACATCAATTCAAGGAATGGACACTATAACATGCGCCCCGAGATCAGAATAACGAGGCCGATGCATTGGCTAATCTAGGGTCGTCAGTCGACTCCGATGAATTTAATTTCGGAACAATGGTTCAATTGATGAGATCAGTGATAGATGAAGGTTATGCTGAGGTAAACTCAATGAGATTGACTTGGGACTGGAGAAACAATTACATAGACTACCTTCAGGAAGGGAAATTGCCATCGGATCCCAAAGAATCAAGTGCCGTTTCAAACTAAGGCTACCAGGTTTAGCATGTGGAAGGAAAACTATACCGAAGATCATTTTTTAGACCGTAGGCGAGGTTCTTGGGTCTCGGGGAGACCGATTACGTGATAAGGAAAGTCCACGAGGGTACTCGCGGAAACTATTCAGGGGCGGAATCATTGGTTTGGAAATTGATCAGGGTCGTTTATTACTGGAATGAGATGGGAAAATATGCAAAGGACTTTGTTAAAACATGTAACGAATGTCAAAGGCACGCCCCGATGATCTACCAACCGGGGGAGATGCTTCACCCAGTCTTTTCCCATTAGTCGTTCATGAAATGGGAAATGGACATAGTAGGTCCTTTGCCATGGGCACCTGGTAAGGCCCAGTACATCTTACTTATGACCGATTACTTTTCCAAGTGGGTTGAAGCACATACGTTCGAGAAAGTTAGAGAAAAGGAGGTCATCGACTTTATCTGGATCATATAATATGCCGGTTCGGGATACCGGTCGAGATCATGTGTGACAACAGGAGACAGTTCATCTGTAACAATGTCAATAAGTTCTTCGAAGATCACAAAATCAAAAAATTTCTATTGACCCCTTACCACCCGAGTGTGAACGGTCAAGCGGAGTCAACAAGCAAAACTATACTGCAGAACCTGAAGGAAAATATTGACCAACTCATAATGGAAGTGGAAAGAAATTCTGCCCGAGGTCCTGTGGGCATATCGAACAACTTCAAAGTCAAGTACTAGTGAAATACCGTTCTCTTTAGTCTACGGTGCAGAGGCTTTGATTCCGGTAGAAGTGGGAGAACCGAGCTTAAGATTCCGATATGCTACGGAGACATGAAACTATGAGGCCGTGGTCACAAGTTTAAATTTAGCAGACGAAAGGCGAGAAGCCGCTCTAGTTCGGTTAGCAGCTCAAAACCAGCGAATGGGAAGATACTACAACCGAAGGGAAAACCTTCGACACTTCCAAGTCGGGGACTTGTTGTTGAGGAAAGTCGCACTGCATACCAAGAACCTGAATAACGGGAAACTAGGCCCGAGCTGGGAGGGACCATACAGAGTCACCGGTATAACCAAGAAAGGCTCGTACCGGCTCTAGTCCGAAAGTGGTGTACAATTACCCAATAACTAGAATGTGGCACACTTAAAGCGGTACTATTGCTAAAGTATGCACACATAATTTTTTTATGGTTTATTACACTTTGAACTAACTCATGCAGGTACTCAATCAAAGTCAAATTCAAGGATTAGGTGTGAAAGCACATGTTGCACTTTTTTCTCTTCGACCGATTTTTTCCCAAGGTGGGTTTTACGGAAGGATTTTAACGAGGCAACAGTAAGCGTGCTACCCTAGTTTTGAAGACCAGTGATTGCGAGTCGTACGTATCAGATAGATAGTATTCGAGCCCTCAAAATTCAGTCTTTAATACTATGGGGCTACCACACCCTGAGTCAAGAACCAAAGTCCTAAGTCCGGAAATTTAGAAGGCACTCCTATTTGATATTGAAAGCCAAGGCTTTAATATTAGGATTAATTGTAAGGCTCAAATGGTCAAACGAACTGTGCCCGCATAGCACACTCTCGCCATGGTAGATAGCTTTTGTACCTGCAATTACTTACACTACATTCAAAGTAATAAAAATAAATTCGCTTTCTATGTTTCATCGGTTCACATTCGCACAAGCAATATTATCGTTACATCACTTAGAAATAATGGTGGGCTCAAAACTTTCCAGGCCTAGAGTTCACCATTAAACGGGGACATAAAACCTCGAAGGCAGTAAGAACCCACAATACCGTGCATAACCATCTAAAGACCCCTAAGCATACGGGTCACCCCGAACCGGGGACTGTTACCTGAAGTAGGATCGGGAAAAATCGGGCAACTAAATCCCAAAGGCACCGAGCCTACAAGGCAGGGCCCAAACACGAAAGGCCAAGACCAACTTAAGAAACAAAGCCTTTAGAGCTTGGATCATAACATATAAACGGCTCAGAGACGTCTGAATTTGTGTATAAAAAGTAAGGTCCTTATACATTTTTAATCCATAAAAGATCACTTCAGACCTAGTCAAGTTAATCGGTCTCAAACTACGACCCTGAAAAGAGCCACCTTCGGCAAAGAATAGTTGTGTCAGGTTAGATCGCTCAAATATTTTAGCAAAGACTTTATTTTTTATCGGGTCCTCCGAAGTCAAATCAACTCGGAGTTACAATTTAACCCAGGTCTCATCCGAGCTTTGGGAGATTGAAAAGTTTAAGCGATGTCAAATTCTATGTTAAGGCACTGATGTATATTATTAAGTCTGAGACACAAGTTATATATCATAAGTCTTAAACATAAGGAAATACATAAAAGTTAAAGGACACAACATATAGCCGAAGGGAAAATCATATATATATATATATATATATACCAAAAGGTATTTACAGAAGCACTATAAAACGGCCCTAAAATACAAAGCATGCAGGTACAAGAAAAAACAAAAATAAGCTAAGGTATTTCTTGCCTAGTCTTCGTCAAAGCCCAACTCGCTATCCGAACCATCGGGATGGTACCTCGCTCTGGTCTCAGCTTCAAGCCTCTTTGCCTCTTAGATCTTGGCCGCTTGGTCAACCCCCCGGGCTTGGATCTCCTCGAGAGTCTCTCTCCGAGATAGCCACTTCACATATTCGACCTTTGTTGCAACATAGACTTCGACTACCTCTACACCATTCTTGTACTGGGCCAGCATATCCTAAGCTTCATACACTACAACAAATTTGATTATCAGTGATGAATTATTTTGTCACCTATGATTCACTTTTCGTCACTAAAGATTTTTTGTGACAAAAAATTTGTTGTCAATATTTCGTCTCTAAAACACCGTCACTAATAATATACAAAGGCAACTTTATGTTTCGTCGCCAAATAATGATATATTAAAGACGAAATCTTTTTTCGTCCCCAAATACGTAATATTTATGACGGATTTATTTGTCATAAAAAGTACAAAAAATTGTACTTAATAGTATGATTTCGTCACTAAAAATGCATTAATGTCGACGAAAGTGGCTCGTCGCTAAATATTTAGTTTAATTGGTGACGACGTCAAATGTCTCTAAAGCTATGTGTGTTTCGTAGTTGAAAAACCGTAATTTTGTCACTAAAGACTACCTTTTATCCACAAAAAAATATTTTGTCCCTAAATATATAATTAGTGACAATTATAATTTTGTAGTTAAAACTATCATTTCGTCACTAAAAAAAAAAATTTATCGACAAAAAAAATTTGTCACTATAAATTGTCATGATTAGTGACAATTAAAATCGTCGAAAAATACAAAGTTGATTCGTAGTCAATAAAAAGATGATTTTGGGACATTATTTTTGTCACTAAATATAGTGAATTTATGACGAACTTAATTTGTTTCATGACGAAAATGTGATATTCCTAAAAACTATACATAAGTGAACTTTTTTGTCACTAATAACAAATGTTTGATGACGTTTATATTCGTATTTGCTTTAGATTGGCGTTATACGAATTTGAAATAACATAATAAAACAATCAAGGTAATAACAGAAAACTAAAAACAATCAAAGGTAATAACAAAAATATTCACCATTGATCATACAACTACGATTAAAACTATATTGAGATAAAAGCTCCATAAATTAAAAGAAACATAATTAAAGTAAATCTGTCCAACATAAAAGTCTAACTGAGAATTGAGATATACTAAATATTACTCCTAAGCTAGAACTGAGAAGTGGAGGAATGGAATGACACTTCACTTGCAATTAGTCTTGATCCAATATTTACCTTCATATACCTGTATAAAAGATAGAGACAAAATTAAGATTTAATTTAATACTTTATGGTATCATGGTATAAATAAAATATAATTGGTATAAACTACGACTTCTTGTTAAACGTAGAGTTTAATTGGTGAAACAAATAACTGAATTGTGATACAAAAAAATAAAAATGAGCAAAAAATAAATAGTGTGAAGTTTAGTGTACCCAAAGTTGATAATCTTGTGGAGCTTAATCTTCGCTGTATCATAAAAAAAAGCATTCGAACTTAGATGCTAAAAGAATTATAATTGAATTTATCATTTAAAGATGTAGTACTTCTAACCTTGATGGTGATGAGCCAATAAAATGACGCTGCATTTGGTTTAATATCTCCTCTTGGCGTGCCCGTACAGTACCCAACTCAGAAGTTAATGTTTGTATCTGTATCTGCTGATTTGCTACCTCAGTTTCAGCTGCATTCAAACGTTCTTGTAAACCACGTTGGGCAGTAGCAGCATCCTCTTTTGCCCTCCTAAGAGAGTCCTCTAATTCTGCTGTCCTTCTTTTTGTTGACGTAGTTGTATTAGGCTTTGGACCATAGCCAAGGCCTTTAATATATCCCGACCTTGTACCAAGTACATTATCAGCAATTTCATCAATAGTCATTGGATTCTGTTCAGAAACAGACCGAGCTCTCAAGTCTCTCATTTTGTTCTACATAAAAATATTACATCAATTAAATTAATGATAAGATAGAATGAATACATGTGACATGTTACTAAAATATTACTTACATAGTTAGTCTCAGCCTCTGGAGATGACCATCCTTTTTCACTCGAGTAATGGGTGCTTTTGTAGAACTCAATCCTATTTGGCTCTACTCCTCCATGTTCATTCACACCCTACACAATATGAAAATAATATGAAATATTACTAAAATATCATCTTAGTAATGAATGTGGAGGGTGATTGAACCACAACCACATTAACATGATTAGATTACAGGTTCAACAAAAGGTAAGGAATGTATTGTCTAATAGGATCGTGGTTCTTTATATTATGCAACTATCCATTGTATAATGGAAAATTGAAAACTAGTTTTGTGAGTTAACAGAAGTCATACGTAAGTTAGTAGAGATATAGACTCTTGTTCCCTTAAACAGAAATATAAAAGTAGTGTTATGCTTAATCAAAAGTTGAAAAAGACTCTTGTTCCCTTAAACAGAGATATAAAAGTATATGTATGTGACTTGTAATTTCATAAGCTTTCACAAGCAGGGAAAACTTACAGTTATACCCTCCATGAAGTTTTATTAAGGCTATACAAATTTATATCTCCCTGAGGTACTAAAAGTTAATTAAAAACCAGTGACTAACACTCATCTATTCATCTATTAACACGTATATATTTGAAGAACAAATGGCAAAAAATCAGTAGGAAAAATGATAGAAAGGAGACAAATAACAATACTAACTTTTATATTAAACATAAACTAAATAGTGTCCTTTTCTTTCTCTTTTAAGAAGACAAAGAATTGAAGTTATGATTTGAATTATGAATGAAAAATGACAATACTTAAAAGTATATGTCAAGTAGAATTAGAAGTATACCAAACTCATTGGCCTTTTTTTCTTTTCTTTTCACCATTTTGAATATTAAAAATGTCCCTTGAGAATTCACTCTTCGCCTACCAAGCAAAGGGATTGGAAAAGTTACAAAAAATAAAAATAGTATAACTTACAATTTCAGCACGAGCAGCTACAAAAGCTCTTGACCCCATGAAATGATTAGATTTCAACTTTGTTCGATTGACCTTGTTTATCTCGCATCGTCTCTACAAAGAATATATAAATATAAGTAAATAAAATTATAATGACACATCATTTTTTCTCTTTTTTTACTTCCAGTTTATTTTCTCTCTCTTATTTGTATCTTCTGTAAATGCAAATTTTTGAAGGGACTACTCATATCAATGTAAGCCATATCATCCATGACTGAATGTTGCAGCTACAAAGAAGAAAAAAACATGTTACTGAAAATATCTTCTGTACATTTTGTTCGTTTGTATACTTAATTACTTAAATTATATTTTTCTTTGAGAAATCGTGAATGTTGTTTGCTAGAAAAAATTACGACGAGATAAATATGAATAGAAATTACCTTATGCTCTGGATTCGCCCACATGTCACAGAGCCTATTCCAATTTTCCGGGGTCAACTCTGGCACTTCAATTTTACGAGCCTCTTCCTCAGAGCTTGCACATTCAAATAGCTTTTTTAATTTGTAGCGCCATTGTCGACTTCTATTTTTCAGAATATCCTCACAGCTATCTTTGGTGTAATGCTCGTCCAAGTTAATTTCAAACTTCTCCTGCAAAATGAGAAGTTTTGAAGACACTCACAAAACAATCAAAATTCCCTTTGCTTGTAAAAGATTGAAAACTAACATATTTAAAATGTAATAAAATGTACCAAAATATAGAATCCTTACATGGCATCTAATTAATGCTGCATCCTTATCCTCTCTTGTGAGTTCCTTCCACCTGTTTGGAAGCGAAAGAAAGTTGCGAGCAATAATTCCTAACTCATTTGATAGCTTTGCTGATGGAATTGCCTCAACTGGCCTTCCTTTACCAACTGGGATGTCTATAACCATCTTTCTTCCTATAGACTTCTTCATTTTCTCAAGACCTTTTCCCATTGTCCTTCCACGACCTTTCCTGATTCTAGTTGAATCATCTGATTTTAAAAAGTTAAAGTTAGTTTAAAATACTTGCTAAAAATTCAGAAATGGTAACCATGTATATATATTAGTAATTAATTGCTATGCTACAAATGAAAACTCTATTGTTACAAGTTTAACATAAATGAATGTTTCAAATGTTAATATATTTGGTTCCAACTTGAACACAAAAGAATCCTAGATGCTGGAATACAAAGATAGCTATTTCTTTCCAGTCGAGGAAAGTAAGAATTTATTGCAACTTCTTATTGGGCGACAATCAGAAACTTTGTTTATATCCCCTGTTTTAAAGACAATCCGTTTGTTTTATAAAGTTAAACTCAAGAATAATATTGCAGTAGGTGTGTAGTTCTTGGCTACCCTTAGTATCTACTAAAACCAGTAAGAAAGAATGGGTGCAATGTAATTTATCAGATAATGACTTCCACAGAAATGAAAATCCCCAATATACATTCGAATTGCAATGGAATTGACCCAACCATAAGAAATTACTTCAATTTTACAGCAAAGGTTTCAGTAAAAATAATACTACCAAAAGTCTGAATTAGAAAATGCAGGATATAGTTGATGCATATAGAAAAACAATATGGAATGCACTGCACAAGCCAAAAAAAAAAGGATCCATAAGAGTAAACAACAAAAAATAGGAGTATTCTGACAACAATGAGCAATAAGCATCAGAAAAAAGGAGAACAAACAATAACTAATAGATATACTCCTAGTCAATATAATAAAAGGTACGTATTACCTGTATTAGGAATAGGATTATTACTATTTGATGGATCAGATGATAGGCTTGCTTGAGTGGAAGCACCTGTAATTGTGGTTTGTCTAGAGACACGTCCGCCCGGTGCCATTGATTTGTAGAATTCTACCAAACATACTATATAATTTTAGTATATTCATTAGATGTAAAATATATTAGTTTAACAAACCAAAAGTTAGAAATAACTAAAGGAAAATTCAAAAAGAACATAAATCATCAATCTGGAAAGCCTGATGCCTATCATTTCCTAATAAGAGTTTACTGTCTTCTTCTCCTAATACTTATTGAACTATTGAAGCATCACTAGCCAACTTAAGTAATTAGTATAACATACCAAAGATCTATTTATGCAGGAAATTTTTAAATTTGAAGGCACATAAACTATGTTTTCAAAAACTTATATATGCAGCAAAGTTAAAAGAAGTTGTGTGTCTAACAAAGATTGAGCCTAGTGAAGAAATGTTTACTGATTTCAACAAAAAATATAAATTACCCTACATAATGTTCACATTAAAACACTTTGGTTCAGTTCATCTAAATTTAAAGTGCCATTATCCGATCAAACAAATTCCTAAGGGCCACCAAGAAGCATGATTTGACTCAAACAGAAGCTTTAATACCATATTTCCACAATCCATCCACTCTCCACTCTTCCCTAAAAACCAGACAGCAAAATTCAATATATATATATATATATATATATATATATATATATATATATATATATATATATATATATATATATATATACAAAATAGATGCCTACTCTGATAATCCCTAATATTTCCCCTTCAGTAGAGACATGCTTCACTAGTTGTATACCACACACCAACTGTAAAAATACACACCTTGCAAAACTCTAAATATACACAGTAAATTAAAAATTATAAATATACACAGTAAATTAGAGAGTTTCTGTTTCAAAATCTTCCAATTGATTTATTCTCGTCTAGATTGATCATATGAGATAAAATAAAGGCATATCAATGTCTATGCCACAAATAATTAATGAATTATTAATTCGTTATATGATTGTGGCAAATTACAATCTATTGAATCTTATTCAAACATAGAGTAGGTGGAATGATACATACCTGTTCAGAAATTTTGCTTTACTTTGCAATGTATTTTTTCCAGTAATTTTTCTCATATATATATAGTGGTTATCCTGAAATTCGTTTGGAGCCAAAAATCCCAAAATCCAGCGCCAAAAGACGGTTTCTTTCTCCATTTTACAGTCTTGTGGAATTCTATTTGGTGGGTATCGACGAGTTTGGTGGGTATGGACGAGGTTGGAGAGTTATCATGCCAAGGAAGAAGATTATCCAAAAAATTAGGAAGTGGAGAAGTGGCTTTACCCAAACTTTCTTATAACCCTCACCTTTATCTCTCTCTCCAGCGGATATAATACTGTCTACAACCAACTTATGGGAAACAATAGTAAAAAGAAACTTTAACTTGTGAAAATAATACTAAAATGAAACTTTATTTTAGAACTTATCCCAATTTTGGATGACTTTATGTTATAAACAAATTATATGAAATATATACTACAATAATACAATATTCAAAATAATTATTTCAAAAATTGATTTAACTATCTTGGCATAAAATAAAAAGTTAAACAAAGGGTGTTCACGAGAAATTGAACTAAACAGAAAACGGATCAAATCGGAGAAAACAATCTACATTCTTTATTCGATTTTAATTTTTTAGTTTTAAGAACATATAAAATTTAATTATTTGATTTTAATAAAAACTTAATCGAAAAGGTCAAACCAGATTAATTATATAAATACCTATTTAAAAATTATAACTACACAAAAATTTACATTACACATTGATTTTTGCGCTCTTGGTTCGTAGCTTAATTTTTGCACTTATAGTATAGTTTATATTCTATTTTGGTTTGTAGAATTTATTCCATGTTAAATTAATAAATTAAACATACATCGATAAAATTTAATTCCAAGAAAAATAATAAGACACCAAATAAAATTTACCCTAGTATCTGTCTTAGATCCTGCACAAAAAAGTGCAGCAAGTATAGTATGAGTACGTAAACAACGTGTACCCAGTAAGTATCAAGCCAAATCTCAAAGTGGGAGAGACGAGATGGCCGACTTTGACACTCACTAAGGGTCAACAATAATAAATAAAATAAATTATAATTATTCAAATCAGCATAATTCACAAAGTTAACAATAATTTTATTTAAGTAGCATAAATAATAAAAATCCTTCAAATGCAATAATTTCCAATATATTAATTAAATCATTCAATTTCAATAAATTTTCCAATTTATCAAATAGCTTTACAAACTGCAATTCAATTTCAATAAATTTTTAATTTATCAAATAGCTTTACAAGCTGCAATAAACTGCCAAGTATCGTGAAATTATTATTAAGCACGATTTATGCTGAGGTCGTACGGCCCGATCTAGAGTGTCGTGTACACTGCCGAGGGACGTGCGACACGATCCATAGATGCATATATCCTGCCGAGGCGTTCGGCCCGCTCCACAAAAAAAGAGGACATTTTCTTATGTACCTCCGGAAGGAGAGTATATTTATTATAATATAAATTCGGGAGAAAGAACAATTTCTCTTAACAATTAATTAATTTAAACAGAAAATCAAGCATATGAGATTTCCATCCCTTATTATTTTTATCTAACTATATATATATATGTATGTATGTATATCAAGTAATATTAATTAAACAAAGAATATAATTTACACAAGTAATTCATGCTTTGAGTCCTAAACTACCCGAACTTTAGCATTAATAGTAGCTACGCATGGACTCTTCTCACCTCGTGCGTACGTACCCCCCACAATTAGCAACAATTGTTACTTTAATTACCTATGGGGTAATTTTTCCCTCACAAGATTAGACAAGAGACTTACCTCGTCTTGCTCCAATTTAATCTACTAGCAGGCATTTTCCTCGATTATACAACTTCGATTTGCTCGAATTTAACCAAAAATAATTCGATACAATCACTAAAATTTATAGGAATCAATTCTATAAGAAAATACCACATTTTCAATAAAATCCCGAAATTAATTAAAAATTCGTTTGTGGGGCCCATATCTCGGAATCCATCGAAAGTTATGAAATCCGACAACCCATTCAATTATGAGTCCAACCATACCAGTTTCGCTCAAATCCGACTCAGAATCGATACCAAAATCTCAAATTCGTTTCTATGAGATTTCTAAATAATTCCCAAATATCAATCTCAAAACACTAATTAAATGGTAAATTTAATGATATATTTGTGTATATTGACCAAATCCGAGTTATAATCACTTACCCCAATGTTTTTCCTTGAAAATATATCAAAATCGCCTCTCCTCAAGCTCCAATTCATCAAAAATGACAAATGGGACAAAGTACCCTATTTTTATAACTTACAGATCTGTCCAGTCCGATCAGGGAGCTCGATCACGGAGTCCGATTCTGGGGTCCGATCTTGGAGTCCGATCAGGAGCTCGGTCCTGGGGGCCGATCAGGGAGCTCGATCACGGAGTCCGATTCTGGGGTCCGATCTTGGGGTCCGATTAGGGAGCTCGGTCTTGGGGGCCGATCATGGAGTCCGATCAGGGAGCTCGATCAGGGAGTCCGATCATGGGGTCCGATTTTGATAGATAAGGGAAAAAACCAGATCAGCCAAAAACCAGCAAAACTCACTTCAACAGTCTCCCGACTTCAATTCTTGATCCGTTAACCATCCGAAACTTACCAGAGGACCTCAGGACTTCAACCAAATACACCAACAAGTCCTAAAACATCATACGAATTTATTTGAAACCTCAAATCACATCAAACGACGCTAAAATCAAGAATTGTGCTCCAATTCAAGCTTAATGAAACTTAAAGTTTCCAACTTCTACATTCGATGTCGAAACCTATCAAAGCAAATCCGATTGACCTCAAAATTTGCACACAAGTCATAAATGACATACCGGAACTATAAAAATTTTCTGAACTGGATTCTGACTCCGGTATCAAAAAGTTAACTCCCCGGTCAAACTTCCAAACTTAAATTCCTATTTAGCCATTTCAAGCCTAATTTAACTACGTACTTCCAAATAAAATTCCGAACACGCTCCTAAGTCCAAAATCACCATACATAGCTGTTGGAATCGTCAAAATTCTATTATGGGGTCGTTTTCTCAAAATGTTGACCGAAATCAAACTTGGCCTTTTAAAGCCAACTTAAGGAACCAAGTGTTCCGATTTCAATCCAAATACTTACAAATCCAGAACCAATCATCCCCGCAAATCATAAATCATTAAAAGCACATACATAAAGTTTTATTTTAGGTAACAGAGTTCTAAAAGTCAAAATGACCGGTTGGGTATTACAAGACCGAACAATGAACACCTCAAGTTTTGTGTAACTATAGCATAAATGAATAAACAAATATTATTGTAATTAGGATATATGTGTTTTCACATATATATTTTTGTTCACTTTTCCGCATATGAGCAAGGTGAGCATAATGGATTAATTTTTCTTCTTCAAACTTTGATACCATTATTGGAGTTTCAATCTGTTCGGGAATTTGGATTACACCTTTTCTTCTATTTTTATAAAACAAATCTTTTGGTCACTCTTTTTGTCAAACAAGAAATTTTCACTGCAAGCCCTTAAACATCTCACCTCATCCGTTCTTTTCAGAAAAAAGAATTATCGCTACAGCCCTCGCCTGACGCTGCATCTCGTTGCTCTTGGTCCTCCCCTTCGTCGCTATCAGACCACTCTGGTAAATTCTCCTCTTTTATTTCTGTCGCTGCCTTCTCCTCTCTATTTATTTCTTAACATCTGAATACTAAGTTTTGATTTATGAATTGATTTGTCATAAGAATGAATTGAAGTTTGATTTTTTGTATGTGGATAGATGGGTACTTATTTACTTAACTTGACTGAGATTTAGAGGAAAACGATAAATTAGGAAGTCATATGTTGCACTAAATTTTAAGAAATCAGTGTACAAGCAAATATCACTTGAATGAAGGGACTGCCTTCACTAAGAAAAGCATTAGAAGGAGAAAGGGGGATTAGAGAATAGAGGGAAGAAGAGGGAATGGAACAGAGAGAAGTGAGAAATAGGATTTCGTTCATTGATTGATACTCCCAAGTGCTATATAATTGTGTATATATACAGGCTCAATTTATTTAGCTAACTATTTATTACCAATGCTAATCTAATGTAATTAGCTAACTAACACTTATAATTAGTTATTCTAGCCATGAAGGAGTAGTTTGGATCAAACGAAAATTGTGTGGCCAATTCACTAACAAATCTCTTAAGAGTTTCTCGTAACCATGTAACTATGCCATCCTCAAGTTTACTGTAGAAGTTAGGAGCAGAAGAACACATAGCAAGATTAAAGATAAATTCAAATAACCACAACCTTATGAAACAATAACTTATGGGAATTTTTTTTTACCTTTTTAGTCTTCTCAGGGGAAAAGCTAGAGAAATTTGAACTCAAAAATGGTTTTCTGTTCATATATTAGTCTTCTTTTTCTTAATTTTCTTTTGTAGTCCCTTCGTCCAGAAGAGTTCATGATCATATTTCGTTATTCAATTAAACTTGTTTCATCATAATGTACACCTTCCTATTACATGATCCTAATTCCTTTGTAAATCTTCTGTAGTTTTCATATTTTAATTAGATTTTAGACAAGATAATCTAATAAAACATTGAACTATGTCTAGCAATATTCTCATAATTTTTGTGTTTTTTTACTTTTGTTCTTTATTATTCTCTCAGCAGAAGTTTTATGACATGTTGAAAGATTATAAATGCATTTCTCTTTTTTTTTTATTAAAACTCAATTATTACCGCATGGCTGACTTAGCTTGCTTTGTCGATATGTTTGTGCAGTTGATCATGGATAAAGGTTGGATGCATGAACGAAAGTTTTCTAAAAAATATATTGAGGGTGTTCAATCTTTTATGCAACTCGTTCGGTCAAACTTTGATCGAAATTCTAAAGTTCGATGTCCATGTCAAGACTGTTTAAATATAGATTTTCAAACACAAGAAGTAGTGTATGACCACTTGTTGATAAAAGGAATTACGGGAAGTTACGTGCAATGGATATACCATGGGGAACAATCGCAAAGGAGAGATAAAGATGAAGCAATTTACAACGATGACGAGGACGAGGACGAGGACGAAGATGAAGATGAAGAACATGACAACAATGATGGAATTAACGTTATGTTAGAAGATGTCAGTGGAAGATCATTTGCCAATTTTTCGGGGGAGACAATAACTGGTAATAATATATGTGGTAATATGCATGAGAAGGAAGCCAAAAAGTTTGACAAATTGTTGGAAGAAGCTGAACATGAATTATACCCGGGATGTCAGAAATTCTCAAAGTTGTCATTCCTTGTGAAGTTGCTACACTTGAAAGTGTACAATCATTGGAGTAATAAGTCATTTAATATGTTGCTAGAGTTACTAAGAGAGGTATTGCCAAATGGTGAGGCACTTCCTAAGTCATATTATGATGCTAGAAACATGCTGCAAGGTTTGGGATTAGGATACATTTCCATCAATGCTTGCAAATATGATTGTGTGCTTTATTGGGGTGAGCTTAAAGATAGACAAGAGTGTCCACATTGTGGTACTTCGAGGTGGAAAATTAATAACAGAAAGGATAAAAAGATTCCTCATAAAGTCTTGCGATATTTTCCATTAAAACCGAGACTTCAAAGGTTATTTATGTCAAGAAAAACAAGTGAGGACATGAGGTGGCATAAAGAAAAACGTCTTGATGAGCCAAATGTATTAAGGCATCCTGCTGATTGTGAAGAGTGGAAAGAATTTGACAAGAATCATGAGTGGTTTGCACAAGAACCTCGGAATATTAGACTTGGCCTTGCAACCGATGGTTTTAATCCATTTGGTAACATGAGCACAACTTATAGTATGTGGCCTGTCATTCTAGTTCCTTATAATCTTCCTCCTTGGAAATGTTTTAAGGATCCATTTATGTTAATGTCATTGCTTATTCCTGGTCCTCAAGCACCAGGAAAGGATATTGATGTTTATTTGCGTCCTTTGGTTGATGAATTGAATGAGTTATGGAGTGAAGGTGTAGATACATTTGATGCATCAATAGGGGAGTCCTTCAAGATGCACGCTGCTGTTATATGGACCATAAACGATTTTCCAGCTTATGGTAAGTTCTTAAATTCCTTACTGTCCAAGATGTCTAAATAATTGTTAAATAGAAGATTTTGTATACATTTTACTAGTATACTACTTGTAAGTAAGTTTATTATAGTTTAGGAATATAAACTAATGTGAGCATATATTATTTCTTATGGATTAGGTAATTTATCTGGATGGAGTACTAAGGGATACATGGCATGTCCTACTTGCAATAAAGATGCACCTTCACACAAGTTAAGAAGTAAAATCTGTTATATGGATCATCGCCGGTATCTTGAACCTAAGCACACATGGAGAAGAAGCAAAAAATTTGATGGTAAGATAGAAAAAAGATTAAAACCAAAACAGCTATCAGGAGATGATGTCTTACAACAATTGAATTTTCTTAGTACTTATAGACCAGGAAAACACCCAAATAATAAGAAAAGAAAACGTCTTCTTGAAGAGTTGAATTGGGTGAGGAAAAGTATTTTATTTGAGTTGCCATATTGGAAGAGCTTGAAGTTGCGACACAATTTAGACATCATGCACATAGAAAAGAACATTTGCGAGAATATTTTGGGGACAATACTGAATATTGAAGGAAAAACTAAGGACACATATAAAGCAAGACAAGATCTTAAGGATATGAACATAAGAAAAGAACTATGGTTACAGGATAATGGTTCTAGTTATACAATGCCGGCTGCTTGTTATAATATGTCAAAAAGTGAAAAAAAAGAGTTCTGTAAATTTTTAAAATCAGTTAAATTTCCTGATGGTTATGCTTCAAATATCTCATGTCGTGTAAGTGCGGATGATGATAAGATAACTGGACTCAAAAGTCATGACTATCATGTTTTGTTGCAACGACTGTTGCCTATTGCTATTCGTGGATTTGTAAATAAAGATGTCTCTTCAGCATTGATTGAGTTAGGCGATTTCTTTCAACGAATATGTTGCAAGACTTTGAGAAAAGATGACTTAGAACAACTAGAAAAGAATATAATTTTAATATTGTGTAAGCTTGAGATGATCTTTCCACCTGCTTTCTTTGATGTTATGGTACATTTGGCTGTGCATTTACCACGAGAGGCTATGTATGGGGGACCAGTACAATATCGTTGGATGTACAAAATTGAAAGATTTTTGTGCAAGCTTAAGCGTTATGTGCGAAACAAGGCACGACCAGAAGGTTCTATTGCAGAAGGCTATCTTATTGATGAATGTTTGACATTTTGCTCTATGTATCTTACTGGCATCGAAACTAGATTTAATCGTGAAGATCGAAATGATCATGATGGATCTAGTAACAAAGATGAACTTGTTCTGGACATATTCTCAAAGTGTGCTAGACCATTTGGAGATGGACACTATGATACCATACCAAAGAAAGATTTTGATATGGCTCGGTGGTATGTGTTGACTAATTGCGAAGAAGTAGAACCTTTTCTTCGGTAAGTTATTTTTCTCTCTATTGTTATTTTTCTGTTTTAAATAATTTATAAGTAATTTATTTTGCATACAGGGAGCATAAAGAAGAGTTGATGAAGCAAGTTGTTGCGAATATAGAAGAGAAACATAGAGAACAATTTCCTTTATGGTTCAAAAGGAAAGTAAGTAACTTTTTACGATAAGAATCATCTTAATGTGCTTAAATTCTAATTTGTTTTCCTCTTTACTAATTAAAAGTAATAATTTTTTCATTGTAGATTATGCAATTATATAATAAGGAAAAGTCAGTGTCTATCAATAAGTTATATCCTTTGGCAATAGGACCTGATGTGCGTGGAAGAACATATACTGGGTGTACCGTAAATGGTGTTAGGTACCATATTCAAAGACGCGATGAACTACGTAAAAGTCAAAATTGCGGTCTAGTTGTTGAAGGCTATCATGAAAATGAGGTGATTGATTTTTATGGTATTATAACTGACATGATTGAGTTAGAGTATCTTAATGGCAATCCAGTTCTGCTATTTAAATGCAAGTGGTTTGATCTTCGCAAGAAGACAGGGATGCAAAAAGATAAAAATTTTACGAGCATCAATGTTAATAGATTTTGGTATGAACATGATTCTTTTGTACTAGCGACTCAAGCAAGGCAAGTATTTTATATTGATGATCCGAAGTTGGGAGAAAATTGGCGAATTGTCCTAAAATTTCAAGATAGACACTTATATGATGTGCCAGAGATGCAAAATTCAAAGACAGAAAATGGCGAATTGTATATTACAAATGATGAAGTATATCAAGATGTATCACTTGAAAGTAATTCAATTGTCAATGATGCGGATAATATGCTGAGTCAACTACATAGAGATGATGTTGATTCGATTACCCTAGATGCAACTGTAATTGAATTGAAGGCTCAGACAGAACATGAAGTTGGTTATGACGAAGAAAATTCTGACGAAGAGGATGACACAATGGTAGAGTACATTAGTGATCATGAGGAGAATGAGGGGAATGAAGGTAATAATAGTACTAATGACGATGAAGTCGATAACACAGATGATGATGATGATGACATTGGTTTTATGATGTAACCTCATAATAGTAAGGTCAGTAACCTGTTGCTGGTATGCATCTTTTTTAAATTTATTATGTTGGCGATTGGGCGAATGGGAGGTTTTAAATAATTAGGACATTTATAGATATCTTGAGGTAATATCCGCCTATGTAGGTCTCTCTGTCCTCTTTTTATTCTACTTTAAATGTCTAGAGTAAATTCTCCTTTTGTTTTCTCTTAAATGTTAACTTTATTAGTGTCTATCACATGAACTCTGAATAGTGAAAGAGTAAATAAATCATCCGCTTAATGCTTTAAGCGTATGAACAGATGGTTGGCATATTGCTATTCCTTTCTTTTATGTATCCCCAACTTGCTGAGGCCTTTCGTTTTATTTGGAAATTGTCTTGGTCCTCTTGGATGAGGGGGCTTCAAGAACTCATTCCTAGCTCGGAGGTATATCTTTTACAAATTTATGAGTTGCTTAGATTCATGCTTGTCGCCATGTCAACTCAGCTTTTTTCTAAGCCATCACAAGGAGCAGATGTATTTAGCACCAATGTGATTCGGTGGGAATCCTCGTTCTTTTTAGGGAAAAGTATATAGAGACTATACATTTTTCTTCTTCCTTTCTTTTCTCCTCTTTCTGTTGCGTTTTATCTTATACCTAGCAAGAGTGCTTTTATTGGTAGTAGATAATTTTGATAAGTATATTACTACATTTATGTTAAATTACTTATTTGTGGTGTTGTATGTAAGGATATTTATTTCTCTGAGATTCTTTTTGGTGAATAATATGGTCTGTCACATAAAAATTTATTGTCAGGCCAGGGAAAAAGAAAAAGAAGCAACAACTTTGGTTTGAGTGGCATTTGCAGAAAAGAGATGGAAGAGGCTTCTCTGCCAAATGAGACAACATTATTGAAATTCTTGTTCTCTATCTTATTTTGTTAGAATACAGTTTAGCAGTAGGCATATGACTCTTGTTAGCTCTAACTGTTGTAATAGTCTTGTAAACTCCTTATGTTGAGATGCCTTTTGTTAGTCATGTGTATGATAAAGTATTTGCAGATTTGTTGAGACTCTTGATGGTTTTGACAACTTAATTTGTAACTTTTTTTATTCAGAGTATCGTGATGTTTTCAGGCATTTTATTTATTTTATCACATGATATGTCAACAATATAGTCTAATAATAATAATAGTTCAGAGTAAATTGAGTTTGTGTTATGCATGTTTATTGACGGATATAGTTCTAATTTTTGTTGTGTTTTGATATTTGTGTTTTGGCGTCTCAAGGTTAGTTAGCCTAACAAGCATTCAGGCAAGGATAGACTTATTAATTGTGATTAGTGAGCTAAAGAAGTGTGCTATTTACTTTTATTTATAATAAAATGATGAGCAAGATATAAGATTAAATTGGTAAATAAAGGAGGGTCATTTAGGGTACTAACCTTCTAATCTCAAGAAATTTTGAAGTGGAAGCTAAATTTTTGTAGCAGCAAGTGTTCCTTGGGTTCTATTAAATTTTAATTTGGGTTTTTGGTTTTCTATTTTCTAAAGTTAGACATGGCAATTGAATCAAAATGCATATAGTTTTGATTTGAGTTCTTTCAATTTTGCAGGTCATATAGACTTCATAATAGAACTTTATAAAATGAGATTCAAGTTTCTCCAACTTGATAATTTTTCAAGGTGGGTGCTTCAGTCATAAGGTTAATTAGCCATAAAGTAATTTTATGTATCATACGTGAACAAAACTATATCTTTTAGTTTTTAACTATAATTTTTTTTTGTCGCCAATAATTGCACTATTCAACTACAAAATTCAAGTTGTAGCCATTTAAAAATTATATTTTTCGTGACAAAAATTTTGTTGTGACTAAATTGTAGGTTAAATAGAGACAATTAAATAATTGTCACTATTTGTTCGCACTATTAGCGACAAAAACTAATGTCATAATAAATTATAAACTTTTGTAGCTAAACTTTACCATGTTTATCTACAAATTTTATTTTGTCACTATTGTAATAACGCATTTTTTGTGACGAATTGTTTTCGTGTCCAAAGTGTTACTAATTTTAAGACAAATTATGATTTGTCACAAATTGGGTGCATCATTAGTGACAAAATAATATGTCACCAATAATATAAAATTCGTGGCTAATGTTATTAAATAATGGCGCCAAGTTATTTTTGGTGGGAAACTTTAGCGGACAAAAACTTTTACTACGAAATTATATGTTTCGTCACTAAAAGTATGCGGATTATGTATCTAAACACGAAACATAATTTTCGTCACGAAAAGTGAATAATTAGTGACGAATTTTATGTCGTGGCTAAAAGTTTTGTAGCTAAATATCACATTTGTTGTAGTGATAGGCCTCGTTCGAAGCCATTTCCAATCTGTATTTCAGCGTCGTGTACTCTTGGCCGAGGGCATCGCGTTCTGCAATGGTCGAGGCATGTTATTCACTAAGATCCTCATTCAACTGAGACCATTTATCGGCCTTCTCTCTCATTACTCGGAGTTGCACTTTGGTCGATGCCAGATCCTCTTTGGTGGCATCTCGCTCTGATGCTAGGAGATCCTTTTGCCCTTAAGCTCATCGGATGAAGCCTTGACCTCATCCATCTCTGACCTGAGCTGATCGGTTAGGGTTATTTTCTTCTGGACCTGCGAGGTTGCGGCGTTAGCATTTGCATTTAAATTCTCGATATCGATCTCTAGCACTTTTACATATTCAATAAGAAAGGCATGATCATGTTTCACTTTTGAAGCCTCCTTTTGGGCTTTCTCTAGCTCGGCTTGGAGGGCAGTACGGCCAGTCATGTCCCTAAGGACTTCATCCTTCTGCTCGCAGAGAGCTTTGTACATCTCTCTTTTCCGGACCTACTCCTTGAGCTCGAATTCGAGGTGGCTCACCTCCATATAGGACCGGTGAAAACTGTCATGATAAAGCACCGATGCCTAAGACATAAAAAGAGAAAAATCATTAAAATGCCGTTAAGGCAAAAAGAACTCTTTAAATATACGAAGAGAAGAAGGTATACCCTAATTAGCGCCCGCTGAGCTTCGTTGAAGAGGCTTGGCCTGTCTACCTCATTCATCTTTACTTGGTTCTCTTTAGTTACCAAGGAACGAAGATAGATAGCCACTCCGACTGGCCCGGATAGTGGGCTAGTATCCACCAGTACTGCGAACATGACTATCTTCTTCCAGTCAGGGTCCACACTCAGGGTTGGAAACTACCTCTCGAGCTTTGGGCTCGAACTCAGCCCATCTGACCCCAGCTGCACAACGCTTTTCGAGATCTCCAGGTGGCCAAAGCTGGAGTAATCCTCTAGCACGCCGACATCTACGCCCTCAAAAAATGAGTTAAGGGCCTCGTCCACGGCCCGGGACGCCTCGGTCGATTTTTCTGCGGCGGCCCGAGCCTCGTCCAAAAAGGCCTCTATATGAGGCGGTGACTTCAGAACGTGAATAACATCGGCCATTTTTCGAGGCGACCTCCCTCGAAACTGGAGGAGCTTCTTGCGAAGCAGTAGCTACTTGATCTTCTTCGATCCCCGAGCTATAGGGGACTCAGACTTTCGAGCATCCTCTTTTGGGGGCGCCACTCCAGGTCGACATTAATCAACTTGTGAGTGATGGAGAGATAATCCTTAAGCAGGAAAAGAGCTTCAGAATTCGGGACACGGGTATTGGAAGGTTTATTGGTGCTTATTCCCACCCCAACCATGATCCTTTTCTTCTTCTTAGCCTCGGTAGGAGCGTTCAAGGAGTCAGATGACCTTTTCTTCTTCGTCATTTTCTCCTTCCTCTTTGTAGCAGCTTCGGCAATAGGTTGCAGTGAAGCAGAGGTTTTTTTAGATGGGGACAAGGCCACGATGTTTGGTGGTCTTGGGCAAACCTATGGAAGGAAAAGACTTAGTCAAAATAATGATAAGATGAAAATGACCCAAAGGTAAATTCAACCAGAAGAAGGGGAACATTCACTATGAGAACGAGCCTCCCACTAGCCTTTGGAAAGCTTGCGCCACTCACGCGTGGAATAAGTGAGTTGTTTGCATATGCCCTGGACCTACTCCCTAAAATGAGGGACCGCTTTGGGGACTCGGGTGACAACTGCATGTCAAATAAGACAAATAATTAGAGAAAAGAGTAGATTCAAAGGAGTACTTTGACAAATTAAGAGGAAATAAACTTATGTTTTTAGTTCCACTTCTCGGTGAATGGCAAGAACTCGAAAGGAATAAGGTATTCGGTCTTTATCCGAACAAACCTCCCCTGCCAGCCTCGATCCCTGTCCTCGTCTACACAGGAGAATATAGGTTTCTTTGCCCGAAAGGTGAGCTTAATTGACCTCCATCAAAAGATTCGAGGGCTGTAAACTCGGAGAAGATAGTCAACCGTGAACCGAGGCTATCTGTATTGTTAGCGAATTGATGGAGAAGGGTCATGATCCTCCAAAAAGACGGGTGGATCTGCCCGAGGCGAATTTCGTACCTCTTACAAAAATTGAGGATCATCGTATCCACCGGATCGAACGTGAAAGGATACGTATAAATGCTTAAGTATCCTTCCACGTGTGTCATGATATCCTCATCGGGACTAAAAATGACTTTGTTTTTGCCTTCCTATCTGCAATCCTCTCGGACCACTTGGAGCATCTCCTCGGTTATGGAGCAGAAGTACCTCCACGCCTCTTCACCTCGGTCTCCTTGTTTGGAGACTTTTCCGACCTTGAAGTCGTTATCGATGGAGTAGCCTCCCGGGATAAATTCTATGAGAGGAGGTTTCGAGGCTATTACCGGAAGGGTTGCCTCGGTGCTTGTGGCCGAGATAAAAGTCGAAGGTGCAGTATTTTGGGGAACCAACATTTAAGTCTTAGCCATCTTAATCTGGAAATATGAACGTTTAAAGGTTGATATGAAGGTTTGAAGGTAAATTATGGAAGTTTGAAGACAATAGATGAAGATATGAAGATGTGAAGAACAACTTATGAAGATTTGAAGGATTGATGATGATGGTAGGCTATAATCTCGTGTTTTAGTCGCTTATTAAACTTTAATTTACTGCACTTTATTCGTGTTGAACTTTAATTGATAGTGTTTTGCACTAATTATGTATTTTATGCCTTGTAGGATTGATTCCGAGTTATGTAGATGTTATGAAATGAATTCGAGCTATTTGGAGCTTTGAAGTCTAAGTAAAAGCCCAGTGGATTAAGCCGGGATCGCATTCGGGGGCCAAAAACTACGTTTGGATATCAAAAAAAAAGGAAAATTCTGTACTCTGAGAAAATCCCACAGCCGCGGTGTGTGGGGCGCCGCGCATGTACAAATTCTTGATGCCTAACAAACTTCAACTCTTAGGAAATCCCCACTAACGCCCTGCATGGCGTGTCGCCCCATGCGGTGCGCTTGTGCAAATTTTACCGAGTAATTGTCCTATTTTGCGGGGAGAAGGTGTTTTTATCTGGGCCCGACCCTACTTGGTATATATATATATATATATATATATATATATATATATATATATATATATATATGGAAAAATATTATTTTCTGGAATTTTGACATATTGGAGACCTAAGGAGGCTAAGGAGGAGTTGGAGAAGCAAAATCACAAGGAATTCATCATCCAATCCTCACTCAAGATACGAGTTTGGATCGTTTTATGTTTTTCTTTACTTTAAACATATTTATGATGAATTGCTCCATATCTATAGAGTAGTTCTCTTTAGGATTTGATGGATTTGGTGTATTAATATTTGTTTATAGATTATAACTCTAGTTTTTATGTATTGAATCGTTTTGGATGGTTTAATTATTGTATCTATATTCACACGTTCATGTAATCGAAAAAGGCATAACTTATGATATCTTTGTATTATCTTGTTGGTCGAATTCATTCATTCTTCTTAGTAATCGAAGGAGGCTAGTTGAATTGTTGACTAAACCTAGTCAGGAGGATAATCGAGAGAGGTTCTCCTAAAGACACTATGTATTCTTGCATATCTTCACATGCTTAAATTGGTTCATCTCGTGAGGTTAAAACTTAATCGAGAGAGAAGTTTTTGCTGAACGTTTGAATTAATCATTGAGCGAATTCGAGAGACTCACTTGAACATTAAAAGTGAATTATCTAGAGTTAAATCCCATATAATTATCTTGTATCTAT
The DNA here is from genome assembly GCF_000715075.1 of Nicotiana tabacum. Taxonomy (NCBI): domain Eukaryota; kingdom Viridiplantae; phylum Streptophyta; class Magnoliopsida; order Solanales; family Solanaceae; genus Nicotiana; species Nicotiana tabacum. The sequence continues at coordinate 118,454,370 of NC_134092.1, read as the reverse complement.
CCAATCAACTCCTATTTTTTCCCATTGATATCTTCCTTTGCTTGGTCCTTGCTTCAATTGGCATTAGTCAATTAGCTCTAGATTCTTAGTTAATTATAGTTTTAATCACATAAATCTAAATTGTTGATCATCTTGGATAGCAATCTAGCTACAACCTACGATAATACTGTTTAACTCCAATCCCTATGGATACGATATTATACTATACTATATTTGAATAGCGAGCATAATTAAAGTGGTGTTTAGCGCTCGTCAGATGAGCAGATAGAAAATTCGAGGGTAACTCAGGAAGGTTCGAAATCAGATAGTAAAAAAGTAAAAAAAAAAAGGAAATCGGAGCTTTTATAGGAAAGAAATAATGAATGTGTGGCGTTTCACATTCGGTAACTACCAAGGATGGTCAACCAGAGGCTGACACGTGTCCGAAGTCAGAGCGATATAACTGATAGGACGTTTCAGTTCGCCAGCTTGCTTATGGAGTACGAAGGAAGGAACCAAGGTCAATTAATCACTTCTCGTCGTTCCTATAAATCTACTCTCTGAGAAATGAGGGGACTATCAATGTACGGATAAAATTGGGGATAAAGTTACCCCCAATTTTTCGATGAAGAAACGAGAGACAACATGGTTCAACACTGGCTCAGGTAAAGCCGAGGGCGCCCACAGATCAGAGCCCGAGGGAACGAATGACACGTCAAGAATCAGACATCAACCAGATATCCGCCATCAAAGATTCGAGGTTAAAGGGAAGGCGGTTAGAGAGGACGAACGAGGAGCCGAAATATCCGCCATCAACCAGATATTACGGCGCAGATACGCCCGATATCAATTGCAGATCGTGTTTTACTAGAAGAAAGAGATTTTTACCTTATTTAGACTTGTACTAGGATTGAAACTCCCCTATTATATAAATGGGAGAACATTTTCATTTTTTACCACTTTAGCACGCATATCAAAGCAAAGAAGTCTACTTTTGTCTTCTAGCTATGTTCAAAGTGTTATTTAGTTGTTCATTTCTTTGGTTGCAACCGAGCTCATCTCGAGTGCTCGATCGGAACCGATTTCTAGCATTCAAACTTAACGCCATGCTTAATTGTTTCATCACATTTGGTTTGATCGCCTTGTTTTCCTTTAATTCAATTATTTTTTGTTCTTAGATCGTTCGTGCTAAATTAAATCACGTATCCTTTAAACTGTGTACAAATTTAATTGTTACTCATTTTAAGGGTAAACAACTAGTCTCAAGAAAGTGTTCCATTAGAAAAACATAAGGAGCTTAGCACATTATATAGCAGTATAATTTACGTAAAAGAATAGTCAATAGATTGTTAATTAGTCACAAGTTAATAAACCTAATAAATATAGTCTATAAGTTAAATTTTATAAATGCCGATGGTAATAGGACTGCAATCCGCAAAATATTCGAATGGGTAACGAGATTTAGTGAATAGAATCCAGACCTATATACGAGGTAATAGCCATTGTGTTACACCAAGTGAAAAGTTATAAGTCGAAGAAAAAAAGAACTTAGATAATTGATAAAATAGAGACCGAGCAAGTGTTGCCCGAAGCATGAAAAAAGGGGTTATTTCTAATGCGAACTAGTTTTTAGTAAGGGAAAATGATGCCGATACATCAAACATTTACATTATATTTATTATTTATAGCTATACTTTTAACAAATTTATCATCTGCAGCTATATTTGAATGTTATAGTAAATTCATAAAATAAGAGATTAACTGTTTCGAACTAAAATAATAGAACAACAAGCTCTCGTAGCTCAGTTGGTTAGAGCATCCGCTTAGTTACGAAGGTCTTGAGTTAAGACTCTCAACACGAATATTTTATTTTTCTGTATTCTGTATTTCACCTTGATAGTATTCGTTGTATCATTTGTATACACCCTTGTATTTCGCCTTGGTTACAATTGATACATATTGATACATATTGTATTCGTTGCACGAATGAATACAATTGCACGAACGAATACAGTTGATATACGTTGTATTCGTTGCGCGAATGAATACAATGGACACAAGCTATATCCGTTGCGTATTTGAATAGAAGTGATACAAGTTAGTAACAATTGAATAGTAGCTATAAATGATAATTAGACAAATTATAGCTACTAGGCTCTAAACTATAGCAGTTTATGAAAATTCCTCTTTCTAGTATTGCAATTTATGGGATTTAATTGGATTTTTTTGATGTTTCTAGTTAAATTTTCTTTTTTTCACACTTTCCGTTATACTTAATAGTCAGAGTTTGTCAAATACTTAGTAGAGATCAAAGGTGCTCATTTTTGATAAATTTAAAGGATCAAAATAGCTGAGGAGTATATTTAAGAGATTATTTATATTCAAATAGTCAAATATAAGGGATCATTTTTGTCACAGTTGGATTGAGAGCTGGACTCTTAAATGTGGGCCCGGTTTATAGCCCAAATGGGCTTGGGTTTTCTAAACCGAATAAAGAGGGGGATTGAGAGCTAGAAAACAATTTAGTCGGGACTCTGAAAAACCTCCAAAATCTTGCACTCTCCATCTTATCAAGCAGTGAGCAAAGAGTAGAAGACAAAGGGTTCAAAGGATGAGCAGGTCGGGTCAACCTCCGGATCTCAAAAAGTAGGTTTTTTCTCTCATGGACCTTAGCTTCTCATTTTCCTGTACTTTTTTTTTCCTTTTCCTATGTGAATTTGGGGATTTCTTATTCCTTTGAATTTATTCCGTTTTGTTTGCTTTCTGCAGGTATATGGACAAGCAACTTCAAAGTAAGTTACTAATGCTTTATGTTCTTACGTACTGCTTTATTTGGATAGTTAATTTGTTTTTTCTGCAGTTTATTCAGATTTTAAGTATTTTTTGTCAAACGTTTAGGGTTTGTGCTTCAGGCCTCTAGTAGACTACCCTTCTTGGGTTTACGGGATGCGTATGCGATTGACACATAGGGATTCTCATTTTGTTTATGCTGCTTTCATTCTTCAATCCATGTGAAATACCAACATTTACATACACCTATGCGTTTTAAAACTATGATGTTTGAGTGTGTTGATAACTTATGTTAATTTTACGTGCTATTTCTGTGTGTTGATAACTTATGTTAATTTTACCTGCTATAAGAAACAGAGGCTGTCAAAAACCTTTTGTATGCACGGGCCATTATCTTTTGTTAGACATTATTCAAAATAGACACTCTATGTCATCTGTGGACTAGACACGATAAATCATCCTCTCAGAAATAGATGTAAGCCAAGGATGAATCCGATGTGCTTGATTATATCATCCATGACTCAGCTTCAACAAAGAATATTGTCTAGAAAAAAAAAGAAAAATATTGATCTAAGCGGCATTGGCTAGAGACGCCTATTTTTCATAGTGTTCTCAAGGATTTCTTCTGAAACAAAAATATCCGTCGGGTTTGAATATCATAGTTGAACCACAATGCTCCCTTTAATTGGAAACATTACTTTGCTGTGTTTCCTTTTTCCTTTTTCTTTTTATTAGATATATTAAGGGGAACCTTGGCGTAACTTGTAAAGTTGTTGTCATGTGACCAGGAGGTCACGAGTTCGAGCCTTGGAAACAGCCTCTTGCAGAAATGCAGGGTAAGGCTGCATACAATAGACCCTTGTGGTCCGGTCCTTCCCCGGACCCACGTATAGCGGGAGCTTAGTGCACTGGGCTGCCCTTTGAGGAGGTGGTTGTAATGAGGAAAGAAGATAATAAAATTGAACTAATTCACTTGCTTTTTAATTAGTTGTTCCAAAAAAAAATCTGTTAAGTAAATCAGTCTCATTTCAAGCCCATAGGCAGACTTCTTAGTTAGTACACATCCTAGAACTGATGTCAATTTTTTAGTTGTTTATGCTTGGAAATTTCGATTTATTGCTATCCTCTTAAGGTCGTTCGTGATAGCTATCAGGGTTCGTCACTCATGGTTTGTGGTTGCTTCAGCGAAATCATGATTTCATTGTAAAGCCAAAGTGAGTGGAGATATTTTGGACTCCATTGTACTCCTTTGATTTCATATTTCACTCTTGGGTCAAAACTTCATTATGGCCATACAACTCTATCTTTAACATACAACACCACATTCTTGAACCTGCATTCTTGGAAGTGTTTTTTACAATAATCCAAAAGCTGGAAAATGCTGTATTTCCTAGTTGGGGCAAGTTGCATTCTGCTTGCAATTGGAGTGTAAATACATCTTTTCTAAATGCCTATTTGGTATTTCGGTTGTAGCTAAGCAGGGAAGGAAAGAGAAGTCCATCATTAAAGGATGTAGAAAATACATAACTTCTGGGCTTAGTTCAAGTGGCAAAGGCTAAGGAACTTGTGGCATAGGTCACTTGTTTGAGCATGGGCCACGCAAACTACGCCTAATATTTAAGTGGAGAAGGGTAGAGGGGCGGATCCATTATCCTCCAGTTCCAAAGGCTGCTATTGGTCCTAAGAATTGGACCTGGGCAGATTTCTTGGTCATAAAAAAAAATACATAATTTTAATAAGCTCGGAACTTTCTCTTTTCTTTTCCACATATCGATAAGCTGCAACAGATGCTCTTCGTGTGTTTCTTGCAGGAACTAGCGCTGTGTCATGGTTCCTTACTAGATTAGGAAATATTATCTTCCAAATGTTGCTCTATTCTTATGTTTAAAACAATCTCTTACTTTTCTTCCAAAAAAAAAAAAGATGGAAGAGGGAAGAAAATGACAAGTCATGAGTTAAAGTAATTCTTGTAAACTAGGAGGAGGTTGTGGTTCATGAGCAAGTGAACCGTGTTAAAATTGCTGAGTCTTAGCTCAGCTGATATCTGATGGATAAAAGTTCCTATTCTCTCTTTTATAGCATTCTCCTCATTTGCATTTTCTTTGCTTTCTGTCAATGTGTATGCTTTTCTTGTAAGTCATAAAAGAGGGTAACAACTGAACAAGACAGATCGATTTCGTTGAGTGAACCTTATTCTTTGTAAGGGCATTTGTTTTTTTTTTCTCCTTTTGATAAGGAAAAGTTATAGGAAAAGCATTCGTACCTATCATGAACCAAATGAAAACAAATAATGTTAGGCGATTTTAAATGGTTTAGTCTGATCCTTGTTTAATTTATTTTCAGTAGAACTCCGGTTAACTGCAACAAGCAAGCATTCGGCAGGCATGTCCTATCATTTTAATGTTAGTTTATTGAACTAGTCATTGGTTTTAAGATAAAGAATATTCTTTAAGTGGTTTTTAGGGCTCTTAAGTTTCTGGACAAACTGCACTGTGAAGTGTAGTTGCTTGGCTATTGCTATCTTCTGCACTGCTTACATTTGTCCATGCAAAATTGCTAGATATCTTTAGATAAATAAGGTAATGTTATATATGAAATCAACATCATTAGATTGCTGGTGGTGTGAAAATTACAATAAAACAAGTCCGTATTGACTGTGTAAATAGCGAATGAAGTTGAGCATGACCTTTACATCTTGCGTGTCATGTACAATTGCCATATTGCTAAAAAAAGACAGCATTGAAATGCATACAAACTTAAGACTATCATTTTCCATTGAAAGTGCAACTTTTGTCCAAGCATAGATGTCTCTTCACTTGAATAAATAACTTATCTTTTTGAAGCTGGAAATTGCATCAGCCTTGCATGCGTTCCTACATAGAACTTGTTGATAGTGCAATTGAACAGAGTTCTTTTTTAAAATTTCCCTATATCATTTTTTAATGAGAGAGGCTCAATCTTTATGGTCTGCACACACACACACACATATATGTTAGTTAATTGCCTTATGAGGTTATATGTTAGTTAATTGCCTTATGAGGTTGCTATCACATTTGAGTAATGCTTTTTATCTTTTATAGTCAAGCTGAATGCCAACCGCTTAGTCATCGGCACTCTTCGTGGGTTTGATCAGTTCATGAATTTGGTCATTGACAACACTGTGGAAGTTAATGGCAATGAGAAGAATGAAATTGGCATGGTGGTGAGTCTCTTATTCCCTTTTCTTTTTCTCCCTTCCTCTTTGCAGTTCATCTCTGGATGTTTGGATCTCATATCCGTGTATACAGGTGTAAAAGCCAGACTGTTAATATATGATCAACAAGCCTATTTTCTTTGGAACCGCATTTGATTTTTTCTAATTTGATGAGATTTTGTTGCTTTAACTGTTACTTTTTAATCTGGAAAAGCTACATAAGGATAAATGTCCCGTAAGTGAATGTAAGCTGGTCCTTAATTTCTCTTTCAGGTAATTCGCGGTAATAGTGTGGTGACTATTGAAGCATTAGAGCCAGTTGCCAGAGCGCAGTAGCTCTAAGGTATCTTTGTCTATGCTCTAGATTCTGCTGCTGCTCTTTAAGGAACATATATTTGTACCAAGTTATTCAGTATTTGACTAGATGACAGTTAACATGACAATGGATTTCAAGTTTGTTTTTTGATGCTCTCTCTATTCATGTAGAGGACAATGTGCTGAATGTAATTTCTCTTGTGTTTCATTTTTCCCCCAATTAAAATGAGCATAATGTGATGATTACTCCTTTTAACGCTCTAAAGTAAAAGGTGTTTTCTGCTATTTTCAGTAGTCATAAAAATAGGCTCTCATAAAAAGAGAGCTTTAGTACCATTTCTCAATGGAAGGGCTGAAAAATAGAAAGATACCTTCTGACAAACTGGAGAAAATTTTATTTGTTATTTTTTGCAGATTTGTTTGTCCAGCCGCCAAAGTTCTATAATACAGTCAAGCCTCTGTATAACAACCTCATTTGTTCAAGATATTTTTAGATGTTATAGCGAATTGATGTTATAGAAAATATATATTATTACAGAAAATGAAATTTGGTTCCGAAAAAAATTGGCTTTTATAGTGAAGTGCTGTTATACAAGGATGCAGTTATAAAGAGGTCTGACCGTATGTGCTATGTCAAGTGATAAGCAGTTCAGTGACCCAAGATTTCAAGATTTTTATACTTAAAAAGTGACCATTATACCAAAATCTTATTTATCAGCACTTAATGTAAATGGAAGATACTAAATTCTAGGTAAATAGGCTATGCTGTAATATCATATTATTGATACAGTGCGTATCTCAGTCATCAAATCACTTTTATGCTTTTATTACTCTTGTTAACTTATGATTTATTTTTGAACTAATAAAGGTGAACTTTTCAGTGAAAAGTCAAAAACCACTTGGTGGAAATCATGAGCTGATACTTGGTCAAAATACTAAGTTGATTGGCTGGCGAAAACTAATTGCATTCGCTAGCCTAAAAATGTATAAAATATGTATATTATATGTATGTAATCACACAAATATAAAAAATATATATATTATCGGCTATTACTTTTGAAAACGGATAAAAATAAATATTTCTCATGATACTTCCTAAAGAGTTAGATGGTAGCTCAATATAAGTAATTAAGAGGTGTTATATTTAGCCTATATAAATGTAATCTATTCAACCCATCCAAGTTTGATCGAGTTGGATCGGGGATGAATTCATTAATGGGCCGAATTGGACTGATTGGATTTGTGTGAAGATCCCTTTCATTAATGGGTCTATGCATCCCAAATTAACTCACTAGTGTTGGGTCAATTTGAACAACCGATATAGTGTAAATTAATTCGTAATGAAAACCCAAATAGCCGCTAACCTAATTTCTTAAACTATAAATAGTCGGGGGATGTATAATGTATATACGATTTATGTATAATATATGCATAACTATGTATAATGTATGTATACCGGCTAAAAAAAGTAAATATTAAATCTGACGGGCTATTTGTGTAACAACCCCTTTTTAACTCGCTCAAATTTGACATAAGCGCAAAGCTTCTGGGCCGTACTTGTATAACTAGGATTAAAGTGAGGAAATAGAGTTAATACGTTTTCTTATTACGAAAAAGTGAATTCCCGTCAAGCAATAGTACAATAATAGCAACAATCCAGTATAATTCACTAGTGGGGTCTGGGGAGGGTAGTTTGTACGCAGACCTTCCCTCCCTCCAAGAACTCCCCACCTTGCTCTTGGGATGACTCGAATTCACAACCTCTTGGTTGGAAGTGGAGGGTACTCATCAGTAGAGCAACCCTTTCGCAAAATTTTAAGATATTAATGGCTAATTTTAAAGCAAGAGAAGCAAAGTTTTTATTAGAAATTCTGCCTTTTCATAAGATTTAGAAGCACTTCTGCAACTCTCTCGCAAAATTTTTAAATTTATGGAAGTTTCTCAATGGTAATTTAGGCCTATAACATCAAAGCAGAAATTTTGAAATTCTATCCATTTTCACAAGTAATTAAAGTGAAATGCGTGGTGTTAGTATGTAAATTATAATTGCAAGATGCTCAAGGGCTATCTACTTCATTTGCTAAGTGACTTGTTTAGATTTAGTATTAAATTTATTACTTCTTGAGACAGGATTTTGGACGTTGACTGAAATACTTTGAATTCAAAATTTGCACTATCACCAAATCCTCCCTTGTGTAAAGAAATCTGGTATTACTACAGCAATTCTGTTGTGTTTACTAAGAGAAAATACAAATCTGATAAAATTAGAAACTATGTAAAAATAATTACATAATTTCTATAATTAAAAATATTTAAACAATATATAAAAAGTTATAGTCAAATGAAAAACTGTTTGACTCACCATAAGCCAATGTTCCTCACCTGCAACGTATTTTTGAATATTATGATTAATTATTAATATTACTCATTAAAATATTCTAAGCGAAGATGTTAGCAATACCACTAGATTATGGTGATATAATTAGCAATGGTTAGTAAATTACGGATTGATGTGTAAATTAAAATGCTATGCATGTGAATACCTTTTAATTTGCAAGCCTATTATTTGTTGTGAGTTTTTAAGGAAAATATTGAGGAATTTGCTCTTTCGATATTATCTTAAATAAGAAAGATTGAGACTCGTACTGTAGAACAAGCGAAAGAAAACGTAAAATTTCGCGTTATTGGCACTATTATGCATGTTATATTATAGCCTTTTCTTAGCAAATGGTTATTTTGTCTCTCTTCTTCAAAATATTCACAATACTATTAAATAACAATTTTGTTAAGCTAATCTAATTAACTTCATCTATTAATTGATAATCATCCATTCATTAACCACTCACCTATTCTCTACTCTCCAAAAACAAATAAAATTTTAAAAAACATTCAAAATTCAAATATAAATTCCCCTTATACCCTCATACTCCAAAGACCCCCCCCCCCCCCAAACACACACACACATCTTCTTTCTATATAAATTACTAGCACTTCCATTGACAATCAAGAAAATTAAGCTATGGCTAGTCAAAAGTTGTACACTTTTAGAGAGTTCATAGCAGAGTTAGATTCTCAAGAAAAAAAGTTCTTTAAGAAACTAACCTCTAATGATAAATTTGATGATAATCCATGTTTGGCAAATGAGATGTTTGGTGAAGATGGCTTTGTTCCTCTTTTGCCAAATCCTCAAAATGACAAGGAAAATGGTGAGATGAAAATGTTGGTTGATGAGAAATCTTTAAACCCTGAAAGGTAATCACTAACTTGTTTTAGAGATTAACCGTTCTCTCTGTACTATTTTATATGTTACTTTTTTCTTTTTAATCTGTATAAAAAAGAATGACACTTTTTCATGTTTGAAAACTCTGTACCTTTAAACTTTCTTTCTTTCTTTCGCCGGCCATATAAATGAAATAAAGGAGTAATTTTCGTGGATTTTTAACATCATTTATCTATTATTTTCCTATGTTTGTATAAAATTAAGCTAGTGATTTGCTCTTGATGCAGGAAAAGAAAGTACAGAGAATTTGATAATGAAGGTGATGATAAGATTCAAGATTTGGCAGTGGAAAATGAAACAAGAAAGTCACATGGGGAAGAAAACTGATAATGAAAAATGAAGAAAGGGATTATATTGAATTTGCCCAAGTGTTTAGGTTTTCCAGTTTGTTTATGAAAACCTTATTCTTGTCTATTAGTATTGTTGGAAAAAATTACTACTAATAGGCTTCTAGATCTCTATGAACAAATTAAATGTACCCTTTTACAGTTTCAGTCTAAAGATTTAGAAAGCATTAATTCAGTCTCTTAATTATTACCGTTGCTCCTCAATTTCTTAATTTGTTACAATAATTTTAAGTTATAGTTTTAGAAGATGTGTCAATGGATTTACAAAGAAACATAGGATTGAATATGTTTCAGCAATACTTAATTTCAAACTGAAAAACAAATTAAAATGAGCAGTAAATTATTCTCTTAATTAATCTTCTGATATTAATGAACTGAATCTCAGAAGGGAATTACTGAAATCTATCGATTAAGTAGCCATTTAACATCTCTGATTCGCTCACATTTTCCTTTTTTTCTCGGGTAATTAAAACCGTAAACCTAAGTTCGCTAAGTGTTTGCTCAAATACCGCCATATAATAAAAGGTGTTACGTGAATACATGTTGGAGGGAGAGAATTACGTACGATACTATTATTATAACAAATATGTTGAAGGGAGAGAATGATGTACGATACTACTATTATAACAAATATAATGTACTTCACGATTGAACTAGTTGACTCACGACCCGAAATTTCTACCGTCGGGATCGTGATGGCGCCTAACATTTCACTTGCTATGCAAACCAATGTTAGAGAATCACTAAACCAATCCTTATTCCATTAAGTAAATAACAACAATTAGCTAAGATGAAATATAATGAGTGCGGAATAATATAAAAACTGTATTAATTTCTACCACCCGGATCTGGAGTCACAATTCACGAAAATTCTAGAATTCACTACAAGTAATAGTCTGAAAGAAATACAACTGTTTGAATGAAAGAAACAGTAGAACAGAAAAGATACACGGGGACTTCAAGATCTGTGAATGCCGACAGATCTACCTTGAGTCTCTCGATAGCGGTCCAATAGCAAAATCTCGATCAACCCGAACCGGTACCAAAATCTGCACAGAAAGTGCAGAGTGCAGTATCAGTACAACCGACCCCATATACTGGTAAGTGTCGAGCCTAATCTCGACGAAGTAGTGACGAGGCTAAGGCAAGGCACCTATAAATTAACCTGCATAATTTAACAGTGTATATACAAATAACAGTAATGAAGAGCTAGACAGAAAATATCGGGAGGGGGAAACATGCTGGGGAAAATACGAGATAAGGAACTACAACAGAATGATAACTGGAACAACCAATATACTATGAATCAACAGAAACAACGAATACAGTAAAGGAAAAATACACAGCATTATCCTTCGTACTTTTACTCTCAATCTCACCATAAAAATAATAGAAACGTCACGACATCTCCCTCCGTGCATTAACTCTCATATCATGGCACGACATCACCCTTCGTGCATTAACACTCACAATATGGCACAACATCACCATTCGCGCTTTTACACTCACAATATGGCACGGCATCACCCTTCGTGCTTTTGCACTCACAACATGGCACGACATCACCCTTCGTGCATTAACTCTCATATCATGGCACGACATCACCCTTCGTGCATTAACACTCTCCCTTACCATAATGCAATGAATAAATAACAACAGAAAGATAGAATAACAAGTACAAACTTTACTTCAACATTTGATTCCACAATATCAATCTCAACTTCGAAATAAATACTCAATTATCACCAGAAGATCCGTAAACATGATAAGAACGATTAATTTAACAACATTAGACTAAACCTGTAGCAATTAGGCATGGAAAAGAGACAATATAAGAAAAACGGGAGAAACATGGAAAACAGGTAAATTGGCGGCGCATAAGTACTCGTCACCTAACATATACGCCGCTCACATGAATTTCACATAGCAAATAATCTGAGGTTCCTAATTCCCTCAAGTCAGGGTTAACCACAACACTTACCTCGTTTCGAAGGCCACTCAATACTCAATCACAACTTTTCCTCTAGAATTCACCTCCAAACCACTCGTACCTATTAAAAAATAATTCAATAATATCAAATATTGCGAACGGAATTAATTACATTGCATAAATTTAGATTTTTTAAATTTTTTTCCAAAAAGTCGAAAATGACCCCGGACCTGCTTGGTCAAAACCCGAGGTTCGGACCAAAATTCATTTACCCATTCACCCCCGAGCCCGGATATATAATTAGTTTTGGAATCTGACCTCAAATTGAGGTCTAAATTCCCAAATTTTTGAAATCCTTAGTTTCTACCCAAACCCCTAATTCTACCATGAAAACTCTAGATTTTAGGTTGAAAATTTCTGAAATGAAATGGGTAATTGAAAGAAAATAGTTTAGAATCACTTACCAACACTTTAGGGAAGAAAATGACTCTTGAAAATCGTCTCTAACCGTTTGGTTCTTGAAAATATTGAAAAAATGGCTTAAGTCCCGTTTTGATTCTGTTTTATACACTGGGCGATAGTGTGCATCGCGTTCGCGAGGCTATTGTCGCGTTCGCGAAGAGCATAGCTGCCAAGCCTTCGCGTTCGCAAGACCTTGCTCGTGTTCGCGAAGGTTACTCTCCCCTGGACTTCGCGTTCGCGAGACATTGCTCGCGTTCGCGATGAAGGAAAGACCAACCCTCCCCTAGGTCCCCAAGTGTTTCGCGTTCGCGATGAGCATGTCGCGTTCGCGAAGGGTAAATCCCCCATCACTCCGCGTTCGCGACCAGGCCTTCGCGTTCGCGAAGAAGAAATCTCAGCCTAACCAGTTTACTCTTCGCGTTCGCGATAGTACATTCGCGAACGCGAAGAAGGACATGCCAGAACACCTGCTGCAGCAAAATACCAGATTTTTCCAAGTCCAAAACATCCCGTGGCCTATCCGAAACTCACCCGAACCCTCGGGGCTCCAAACCAAACATGCACACAAGTTTAAAAAAATCATAAGAACTTGCTCGCGAGATCAAATCGCCAAAATAACACCTAGAACTATGAATTTAGCACCAAATCAAATGAAATTTTCAAGTACACTTTAAAATTTCTATCTTCACCACCGGACGTCCGAATCACGTCAAACCAGCTCCGTTTCTCACCAAATTTCACAGATAAGTCATAAATATTATATTGGACCTATACCGGGCTCCGAAACCAAAATACGGACCCGGTATCAACAAGGTCAAACATCAACCAATTCTTAAAAATAATTAATTTTCAGACTTTTAATTTTCATCAAAAATTCATAAGTCGAGTTAGGGACCTCTGAATTCGATTCCGGGCATATGTCCAGGACCCATAATTCGATACGGATCCACCAGGACCGTCAAAATACGGATCCGGGCTCATTTATCAAAAATATTAACCGAAGTCAACTAAAATCAACTTTTAAGGCAAAAATTCTTATTTTCATCAATTTTCAACATAAAAGTTTTTCGAAAACACGCCTGGACTGCGCACGTAAATCGAAAAAGGTAAAAAAAGAAGAAAAAATTTTAAGGCTTAAGAGCATAAATTCGAGTTCTAAAACATAAGATGACCTTTTGGGACATTATATTGACTGACTAGCATGACTAGCAAAAATTATAAGAGAAGAGTTTGATCTTGACCCAAATAAAAAATATTAATTAACCGCTTCATACATATACTAGGATGTGAATTTATAAGAGGCCACTATAAAAAGAATTTAGAATTTAACTGCCGAATCACCTTTTAAATTAAGCTTATGGGGGACAAAATTGTGATTCCCCCAAATATTGTTCCAAACTCCAAACAGCTCAAAACGGACAATACCTTTGCAATTAAATTTGACAGTAACATTTGAAGTCGATTATATAAATCCTTATTATCTCTCCATATTGTTTCAATTAAACCTGTCCTCATTCTCATATACCAAAATTGAGGTTACATTTGATCAACACCTCCTAGATAACAAGTTAGTGAAAACGTCAATAAAATTTGACACGTAACGCAGACCTTTATTTTCTACTAAATTTTCATTAGAAAAGCTCCATCGATAGCTTATCAAGAGATTCAGAGAAATGTTCCAGTTGGAATTATAAGGAATAGAAAATTAGAAGAGAAAGTGGATTTAGAATATATATATATATATATATATATATAATCAAATACCACCGTATTTGATGATTCCTATAGAAATTTTATTATGGTCTTAATTAGTTAGAGTCCAGAAGATGCAAGCCTTATGGTTACTTAATTTCTAAAACTTAAAATCCACATATGAGTGATTGCATCTCATAAATTTCTTTTGATCTCTGTATGTGACTATCTCGCTTAAGCTTATCATTTTCACCTAAGCTTAAGTTGTTAAAAATAATATATTTTTTTTATTAATTTATTTTATCTTTATATATTAAATATATTTTATATTTAGATTCTCACCGTGAAGTCCCATATAAGGGGACAAAATGTTCTTTAACAAAGACAAACTTCATACTCAAGGTTCGACTCTTGAGTATCGGCTTTAGAGATGTTTGATTAATAATAAAAGAATACTTACCACTTCATTCACACCTTTTATTGCTGCATAGCTTATCTCTTGTTTACATCGAAGATGCTCAACATCAAAAGCGACAGAATTTAAAGCTTATGAGTTGTGAATTTGCTATCAAGTTCATATAACTTATTTTAATTATTGAGTTTTACGATTAAATATTTATACATATTTAATAAATTTTTTAATACAATACATAATCTAAACAAAAGCTATTAGTTTTTGCTCGTAATACTCTAATTCCGCTGCTGATCAGCGTGTCACCGCTAAACTCTTTGGGTAGGTTTTGTAGTTTTGTGCATGCAGTTTCTAAGGAAAAGAAGAGTAATAGCTCTCATTTGTCTTTACGTGATTATTACACTTGATTCCAATACTCCAACTGTGTTTTCGGTTACAACACTTAAAAGTAATTTGACTAGCAAGGTTTGCTTTTGGCATTTAGCAATAATCGTAAAAACAAAGTTTAATTATTTCAAGCCACTGTAACTCTTTCTCAACTTTGAAAAAGTTACCATGGGTGCCACTCTTCATCAATTCTCACTTAAATCGCTTGATTTAATTAAAAAGGAAATTTTCAATGAAGTTTAAGAATTTATTTGATTTTACTTATATACCAAAATTAGTGTGCTAATTATAGAGGTGCAAGCACCATATAGAGATAGCATATTTCCTCTCAGAGGCGGAGCCAGGGTTTAAAATATATGAGTTCGGGATTCCAGATCTTTTAAAGTTAATGAGTTCTAAATTAATAATTTGTACATATTTAATAAATTTCTTAAAACAATACATGATTTGGACCAAAGTTGTTGTGTTCGGCCGAACCTGTATGTTCTACACTCCCTCCACCCCTATTTCCTCTTTGTACATTAAAAAAAGTTAAAGCTTTTCCCAGCTGATACAACTTTATAGTTTGTACATTTTATTCAAAAAATATGCAAAGGGCAAGGATATTCATGTCTCCAAGTTGAAAATTTGAGACTAAAAAAGAGTAAACAATATATATATATATATATATATATATATATATATATATATATATATATATATATATATATATATATATATATATATATATATATTAGTTATCTTTTTTTATTTTTATTATTTTTGGGCTAAATCGAATCTTTTAATAAAAATTTAACAAAGTCCTCGATATGTTCATGTTTGTAAGTTGAAATCAAGAAGACAGTAAAAATACTAAGAGCAAAGAATAAGCAACATATAACCTGGGAGGATTGTGGTAGATCAGTAAATACTTCTTTATCCTTAATTAAAAGTCTCGAGACTGAATATGAAATTACCTTTATTATAAAACACTTTAACCCCTAATATGAAATTTTTCGACGTAAATTCGAATTTAATTGATCCCCTATGTAGATAGACACCGAGTAGGAAACCAAAAAATTTAAAAAATTAAACAACATATAGTACTAGCTTTTTTCTTTTTGAGTGATTGAGTTAAATCTTTTAACTAAAGTTTAACAAATTTAAATCCATCCGTTACTAGTTTTTTCTCTCGTGTAAACCTCATTAGGGATGATATCATCACTCACTTATTACTCTTCTCCTCAACAAGAAATGTGAATGAAAAAAAGAGAAAACTCCACTCAACTAATTTTAACCTCATCTGCTCCATATGGTCTATATATATAGCACTAAAAATCAACTCCATTTTCTCCACCACTACACCTCTAATATCTCATTACTTCTGCATTATAAATCAAACAATTATGAAAAATCAGTTTCATGAATTAACACTTGAGGAATTTCTTGAAGAGATAACTAAACAAGAACAAAGTTTTTTCAAGAAAAAGGCTGCTGAGTCTGAGAAATCTTATGTTACTGAAATGTTTGGTGAGCTTTATTTTAGAGAAAATCCTGAGTCATCTATAAGTCACCTTTTTCCTCCAATGCCAAAACCTCCTTCTGCTAATGAAAATGCTAATAAAGCATCCATTTCAGAAGCTGAGTTTGAGAAAATTAGTATAAGTGAGAAGCTCCCAAATGGTGACATTGCTCTGCATGTGAATGAGATGCAAATAGGTATTGTTTTTTTTTTCTCTTCTTCTTAAAGGGTAAAAGGTCGAAAATACCCTTCTGCCTATAAAATTTCTTAATTTTACTCTTCGTTATACTTCAATTAGGGTCATTCATACCCTTACTGTTAGCACATCATCTCTTGCTCTTGACCTTAATGAGAGCTCCAACCCGAAGTTTAACGTAGGATCCACAATTTTAAACTATAGTTAAAAGTAGAGAGCTAAATTAGAATTCTTTTTTTTCCCAATTTTTTTTTGACACGTGAAATTAATCTGCCGAATCCACAGTACTGGAGCTTTGTTAAAATTAAAAAAACTTATAAGACGATTTGCTAACCATAAGAATATGAATGATCCCTAAGTATACAGTAGAGGCGTAGATTTGGATTTTTTTCATTTTTCTTGATAACATGTCCCTAGTAAAATGATGGAATTTTTTTGATCTTTTTCTTTTGGGTTTAGCAGGTTAATATGTGTTTGACTGTTTTATATCACTTGTTTTGATGCAGGGAAAGGGGGAGAGAAGAATCAAAAGTTTAATTAAAAGGAGGAAGAATGTGGTAGGAATGTGGCAGCTTAGAATAGTTAAAAATAAGTGGGCAAACTATAATGTAGCTGTAAAATAAATGAACTCAATGTTCTTGGTTTAATGGAGTCAATGTGATGCATGTTTGTGATGTCTTGATTAGTTAACTTGCTTATTATGAATTGGAATGAGGATGAGTTAAGTAATTGTCGATCTGTAAGATCATAACAAAAACATAGTTTTTGTTTTTCTTATAGGCTCAAATTGTTTTCTATATATATTTAAAGACTAATATTTAATTTTTCTTTTCCTTTTCCGGTTTGTAAGTTTTGAAATAAGACAAGTTTAATTTGTTACATTTTGTCAAGTAGGTAAACTACGCATATCATTGCTCACAATAGTAAAAACCAAAAAAGAAGAAGAAAAGGCAAACAGATTACAGTTTTCTCAGTGAATTTTAGGGAAATCATGACCAGCTCACAGAAGTGAAAAATACGGGGAAGCATTCAATCTTATAAATGACTCTGAAATATGAAGTTAAATTAAAAGATTAAAATAAACTTAAGAAATTAATCAGTACAAAATGCTGAAAAAGCTAGAAAATATATGTACATGCACTTATTAATTACGTAGAAAATAAGACAAATAACTTGTTACAGAAAATATAAAATTCTTTTCATTGTTAGCATATATCAGTTAAATCCAAACTAAAAAACTTTGAGCTTTGGACTAAACCTTTTGTTTCTTGCTTTTCTGTCCATATCTACCTTTGCAAAATTATGTTAGGTAGGTTGGACAAAACCATCCATTTTTATTTACTGTCGTCATCTAATTAGTGCATATATTTCTTATACGAAAAAATAGAAATTGCATAAAAACAGAAGCAACGACGTATATCATACAGACTGCTAGAAAAGAATTCCAATGTTACAAGGAAAATAAATTTTAATGGAACTAAATATTAAACTTTTCGCTGTGGTACTCCTCTTGAGGGCGACTTCACGGACTATAGGTTAGCACTTAGCCCTAGCCCGTATGAGACATGAAGAAATGATTCCCTATGATTAAAATAAAAATAGAAGAAAACAATTGTGGAAAAGTCTCATATAATTTATTTACTAATATCCTATTGAAAAGGGCATATAATTAAAATAACATTTGCAATGAACCATGTAGATTAAACCAAGACCTCGACTAGTCTACCAAATATCTCAGCCGGGTAAGTGTTTGACCAAAAAGTGTAACTTTCGGCTAAACTATTAAATTTAAGTAATACTAAATTTAACCCAGTATTACTTAAATTCTCTGCACTTGTACTATTAGGGTTACACTAGATGCAAATCTTGGAAGCGTGTGGGGGAGACAGATCCCGTAAAGAGTTGATGACAATAAATACAAAATATTCTTAAGGTATGGGCAATAAAGGAGGTGTAACTAGCAATAAATAGGAATAAATGACATTTAAGTAAATGGGGAGAATGATTCACCCAATAATGGATAAATTGGACGAATATTTCTCCTGACAGAAAGATCCAAGATTTGTTTGAACAATCCTCGGATCTGGTGGAAAGGTGTGGAATAATATGAACAAGAACTTTTATCAAAATGTAATCTTTGTATTTTTATCAGAGAGAGGGAATCTTTTTCTCAAAAGTGTTCTTATCAAATGAATATTACCCCCTTCTATCCCTTTCCTTTTTTTCTTATATCTTTGGCACATATCCCTAGCAAACCCTAATAGTACAAATGCAGAGAATATTCACTAGAATATTCTCTTTAGTATCTTATTTCGAAAACTAACCGATGCTATCCCATCAACGATGCTCGATCTCGGCCATCACTCGCTTCTTTACCGCGAACCTCGCTATCCCCTGGCCGTCCTCGACTGATTCTTTCCTTAACGATACATTTTTCTAAATATTTTAGGACAGATTTTGGCCTATACAGCTAGTCCCTCCGCTTATTGAGGCCGTCCTCAGGCGGGCTTGACGAGCGGATATTGTGTAACGTGACCGAAGTGTTTAGATGATATGAACCAGTCGTGATGATTGGGGCGAGTAGACAGCATGTCCCATTATGAGTCACAAGTTCTGGGGTTGTAACTCCCACGAATTAAGGTGACGTCATGGCGACTGATGTCATTATGACGTGATTTCTCGAGACATTGCTTTGTTTTGCGTGCATTTTCTGACTGAGTTTGCTGCTTCGGTTACAATGCCATGTAATGATGGCTAGTTCCTTGGTTTCGATGCCTGCATCCTTATAAATAGGGGTGTGTGGGTAATGTTCCCAACCTTTACGAGATCTTTTGCCCCCCAGCAAACTCTATATCTTCTTCTTCTTCTTCTTCTTCTTCTTCTTCTTCCATTATTTGAAACTTCTTTCTGGTGTTAGTGATTCTCGATACTTCTAACATTTCTATACCTGATGCATCTTCTCTCGAAAATATGGTTAACGTACCCACTGGTTCCGGCAACTGACCCTATCCCTTTGGCGGTGCGTATGCCTCCTCACGACGATAGTGATTCTGATGCCATTGAAGACGAGAACTTTCTTACGGTGGAGGAAATAATCTCTCGTAGTGAAAAAGTTAGGTCCGCCTTTTCGAAGATGCTTGAGGATGACCCTGAGGTCTCGGAATCGGCGATGAAAGAGGTCGATCTAGCTGAGCTTAGGGCAAAGTTCAAAATTCCTGCCCATATCGATCTGATCCCAACAGGGCACGATATGGTACAAATACACTGCCCCGGGTATTGCACGTTCTATGCATATCCTTTCTACGTTATCTATTCCTTTCCTCTTCTCCCACTTGCGAAGGAATTTTGCCATTATTACGGCATTTGCCTAGCCCACTCTCTCCATATATCTACAAGCTTATCCGCATGCTGACGAAATATGCAGAGTTGGCCGGAGTCGGGGTCACACTCCGCCACCTAATGCATCTCTTCGCCCTGAGTTTCTATAGGGGGACGATGTTGCACCTTCGCCATCGAGGAAGTAAATGTCTGGTGGTGAAGATGGACAACAAGGAAAATCGGTAGTTCTAGCTCAATTACTTTTTCGTCAAGACCGAGACGTGGTGGTCAACGCGCGCAGATTCCCTGAGACTTGGAATTTCGCCCGTAAGTATCCCTTCTTTTATTTTTTTCAAGAGTTTGTTCTACTTGTTTTAATCATTGTCTGACATTCCGTCTTTTCTTCGTGCATCCGAGACTAATCCCCCTCCTTTGGTCGGGGATATTCATGGCTGGGCCAGCCAAATTCTGCCTCACACAGTGGGGATTCGTGAATGGCTGGCCTTTTTCAAGAAGTTCGGGCCTGTGCCTTCCTCGACCGGTGAGTTCATCTATATATATATATATATATATATATATATATATATATATATATATATATATTAATATTATTTTGACCTCATAGTCGCTTGCTTGCTATAGTTTTGTATAGGAAGTGACTATCTTTTAATCTTTCTTTTTCAGCTCGAGGATCTTCAAGGAGACCGAGGACTCCTACTCCGAGGGCTCCTGCTCCTGCATTTCGTAAGAGGAAGGCTTCTTCTTCTTCCGAATTTGTTCCCGTCATGACCTCGACCAGGCTTGCCCGGTCGTCTGCTATGTTCCTTCTTCCGCAGCTAGGTCTGCTTGGTTGTCGACTATATCTGTAGCAGAACTCCCGACTTCCCCTTTGAGTCATCTAGTAGATGGGTATGATGAAGAGGAATTATTGCCGAGTGGTGGCAACTTGCTTCCCTACAAGAGGAGATCAGTGGACATCAGCGAAGGAGTTATCCGTGTGGTGAGTTCAGTGATGGGGGATTTCATCATCCGAGAGATGGCGACCATAGATCTTGACGATGACGCCGAATTACCACGCGTGATTCTGCCACCATTTGAAGCCGAAGAAGGCATGTCTCTCCATGAGACCGTGATGGAATTTGAAGGGCCATCAGTGAGAGTCCCTGATGACTTGTGGCGGGATGAGCCATCAGTCTCGCAACCAGCCGAGGATCCTTCTTCAAGGACCGACATAAAAGGAAAATGCATAGCCGAGGAAGGTTACGAGACGAGATCTGATATGGATGCCGAGGAGGTGAGGATGATGGGGGAGGGACTTCCTCGACTTGAGGTGAGATTGGAGGGGGCCACATAGACTATTGCGATCCCCATGGATCGGGATTTGCTGGTTGACACGGAGGACGTGGTCCCTTCTTTTGGTCCCATCTGTTCTGATGTGGAGGGTAAAACCTTTGAAAAGCTGAAGGATGCCACTTTATCTAGGAGCATAGTCGACCTCTCTCTTAGGGTAAGTTCTTGGATCCCTCTTCGTTTTTGTATGTAGACTTCAAAGCTTCGTTCTTATTCTTCATTTTCTGTTTTCCTTTCTTTCAGACTGTGATTTTGGAGATTAAGAGCACTCGACGAGAGGCGAGGCGTAAGGCTATTTTTCAGAAGATGAAGCAGAAATATCGTGAATACCGTAACAAGCACTGCGAGATCTGTAGACGGTTCGGTGAGAGCGGTCCAGGCTCTCCGAGATGAACTAAAGGAGAAGGATGACGAGTTGGTAAGAGTCATTGGAAAATGCAGCGTCCTTGAGGGGGCATTAAGGGACAAAGAATAAGAGCTTGAGGTGAGTAAGGGTGTCGAGGCTCAATGTGCTGATCTTCAAGCCCAGGTGGTCTCATTGCGCGCCGATCTCGAGGAGTGTCAATTCAAAGCGGATGCCCTAAGTGGTGAGGTCGCTGAGAAGGCAGGAAACTTAGAGGATGCGGAGTTAGCCCGATTGGGGGATGTGAGGAAAGCGGAGGCTTTGGAGATCGGGATCCACATTCTTCGTTCTGAGCGGGAGAGTGCTCTGGAGACGGCTAGGCTCAGAGAGGAGCGATTTGATGAATGGATAGGGGAACTGGAAAAAGAGGCTTCAGGCCTTTGTGATCGAGTTACTACTCTCAAGACCGAGAAGGCACAGTTATTAGCTCGGACATATTCTTCCCGTACTTTTGCTTTTCCTGACATTCCTCGGGATTTGTACGAGGAATGAAGTCACCCCAAGGCCCAGCTGGATATATTTAGAGATCTGATGGGGGCGGGAAATGTTTTAGAGGCTGACTTCGAGGATGCTCATGTTAAGGCACATGGAGCTCAGGTTGCTTGTGGCTATGATCCTGCTACACCGGAGGCTAGTGATGTCGAGGAGGGTGCGAGCGTGGATCAGATTGAATAGGACGCCTGGTATAAGGATGAGTATCCCGCTGGTGATGGCGAAGAGGCAGATGGAGATGGCCTAGGTGATCAAGCTGATGGCGCTGCTGGGACAATCAACGATTAGTTGTTTTTTCTTTCCTTCCTTTTAGTTTAGCCATAGATTTGTGTATTTTTTTGTGGGCGTGTTTTCGAGCCTTTGTAAAAAATATTCTAAGTATGAAATGTTAGTTCTGTTACTCGTACCTGACTCTTTTTCTTCTGTTTGGGTTTGTATGCTTTTTTGATTTTGTTGCTTGGTTGCCCTAGTCATAATAACTTTGTTCAAGTAGTTTGAACGAGGTTGAAACAAATTCTTATGTTTGATTATGGCTGAGGGCCAGTAGGTGTTGGTTCGAATGAGGTCGAACACATCACATATTTATTTATGGCCGAGGGACGATTAGGTATTGATTCGAACGAGGTCGAACATCACCTATATTTAGTTATGGCTGGGGGACGAATAGGTGTTGATTCGGATGAGGTAGAGTATAACCTATATTTAGTTATGGCCGGGTGCCGAATAGGTGTTGATTCGAATGAGGTTAAATATAACCTATATTTAATTATGGCCAAGGGCCGAATAGGCGTTGATTCAAACGAGGTCAAATATAACCTATATTTAGTTATGGCCGGGGGCCGAATAGGTGTTGATTCGAACGAGGTTGAATATAACCTATATTTAATTATGGCCAAGGGACAAATAGGCGTTGATCCGAATGAGGTCGAATATAACCTATATTTAGTTATGGTTGGGGGCCGAATAGGTATTGATTCGAACGAGGTTGAATATAACCTATATTTAATTATAGCCGAGGGCCGAATATGCGTTGATTCCAACGAGGTCGAATATGACCTATATTTAGTTATGTCCGAGGGATGAATAGGTATTGAGGCAACATTGCTTTGGCTGTACGTTTGGCAAAAACATAGGTAAACTTCATGTATTTATGCTTGGTTCATACACTTGGAGAAATTTACATATTTTCCGGGCTGGCATTCCAGTCCCAGTTTATCTAGTCCCTTCATTGGTCAACCTGGAGAAGCATATTGAGAGGTTGAGCAACAAACTAGCCGTCTTGTGCCTCCGTCTGTTCGTATTTCAACTTGAAGTGTCCCATTCGTCGCCTCGTTAAAAACCTTCTTGAGAAAACCCAATTGGGAAAAAACTCGAGTGAGGGAAAAAAGAGTACGACTTGGAGGATGTTTTTTCTTAAAAGTTGAAGTACTTGAGGTGTGTAATATTCCAATTATTTGGTAGTCGCTTTCCTTCCATTGTTTCTACTGTGAATGACCCTTTGTTTGCCGTCGCCGTGATTTTGTAGGGGTCGTTCCAGTTTGTTCCTAGTTTTTCTTCTCGCGGGTCTCTTCTTGCTTGTGTTTTAGCTTTGAGCACGTAGTCCCCGACTTTTAGTGGCGTGATTTTTGCCTTTTTGTTATAATAGCGTTCTGCTTGTTGCTTTTGGGCGACCATTCTCATGTAGGACATATCTCTTCTTTCCTTGACTTCATTGAGTTCCTGCATTCTACTGTTATCATTTTAGGGTCCGCTTTTACGGGAGTACGTCAGGCTAGGCTCCCGACCTCGACCGGTATTACTGCATTAGTCCTATAGACTAAAAAGTATGGCATTTCTCCTGTGCTCGTCTTTGGCGTTGTTCGGTAGGCCCAGAGTACTTCTGGTAATATTTCCGGCCATAGTCCCTTAGCATCTTCGAGTTTCTTCTTCATGATGTTCAGTATGGACTTGTTGGAGGATTCCACTTGCCTGTTACCTGCGGGGTGATACGGTGTTGAGAGTATTCTTTTGATATGCCATTTCTCAAAACATTCGATGATCTTTTTTCCTGTAAATTGGGGCCCGTTGTCGCAACTGATCTCTTTGGGGAGGCTAAAACGACATACAATGTTTTTCCATATGAAGGCGATCATTTCCTATTCGCGCATTTGGGAGAATGCTCCTACTTCTATCTATTTAGAAAAATAGTCAGTTAAAACCAAAAGAAATCGTACGTTACCTTACCCCGCTGGGAGGGGGCCCACAATATCCATTCCCCATTTGATGAACGGCCAATGGGAAGTGACTGAGTGGAGGTGCTCACCTGCTTGGTGGATCATCGGGGCTTACTTTTGGAACTGCTTGCATTTTTTAACGAAATTTGCGGCCTCTTTCTTCATGGCGGGCCAATAGTATCCTGCCCGTATAAGGCATCTGACCAAAGCTCGATTGCCGGAATGAGCTCCGCAATGTACTTCATGGACTTCTTTAAGGACGTACCGTGTTTGATTTGGGCCTAAGCATTTCGCTAGGGGGCCGCCATACGTCTTCTTGTATAGGTCGTTATGAATGATGTTGTACCTGGATGCTTGCATTCGAAGTTTCTTGGCTTCTTTTTTATCATCTAGGAGTACGCCATCCTGCAAATATGCAACAATACGGTTGTGCCAGTCCCAAGTCAAGTTTATAGTTCTTACCTCGATTTGATCTATCGATGAGTGGAGGAGGTGGACGACATTTCTTTCTCTGGTCGTAATGTTTTTGGTGGCTGCTGCTAATTTGGCGAGGCCGTCTGCCTCAGTGTTCTCTGCTCAGGGGATCTGGTCGAGCTGACATTCGTCGAACTCGGGTAGTAGCTTGCAGATTTCGGTCTGGTACTTTTGCAACCTTTGCTCCTTGATTTGGAAAGTCCCTGTGACTTGATTGATCATGAGTTGAGAACCGTAGCGCAACCTTAGCCGCTTCGCCCTATATTTGAGTGCTAGTTTCAGTCCTACAATTACGGCCTCATACTCGTCCTCGTTATTAGTCATGTACGGGCATCTTACGGACTGGCGAATCACTTCGCCTATTGGGACTTCGAGTACGAGTCCCAGCCCAGATCCTGACGCGTTAGATGCACCATCGGTGTGCAGGACCCAGAGGTCTTGTGTTTGGGGAGAAGCGTGGATGACTTCTTTTTTGACTTCGGGTATTATTTTTGCACTAAAGTCGGCGACAAAGTCTGCAAGGACCTGTGACTTTATCGCCGTTCGCCGCCGATATGTAATATCGTGATCGCTTAGTTCGATGGACCATTTGGAAAACCTGCTCGATAGTTCGGGTTTATGTAAAATGCTTCTCAAGGGGAAAGTCATGACGACCGAGATGGGGTGGCATTGGAAATACGGTCTAAGCTTTCATGAAGCTATGACTAAGGCCACACCCAATTTTTCAAGATGGGGGTATCTTGTCTCTGTGTCGACTAGTGTTTTGCTAATTTAATAGATGAGAGATTGCGTACCTTTATTTTCTTGGACCAGGACTCCTCTCACAGCTACTTCGGACACGACAAGATAGACGAGGAGGGGCTGTCCCGATTCTGATTTTGAGAGAAACGATGGCGAGGACAAGTACACCTTTAACTCCTTCAGAGCTTGGACGCACTCAGAGGTCCATTGGAGGCAGTTTTCCTTTTTGAGTACGCCGAAGAACTTATGGAACCTATTGGAGGATCGTGAAATGAACCTCGAAAGGGCCGCGATATGGCAAGTCAACCTCTAGACCTGTCTTTTTGGTGGTCAAGTGCTCTGGTATCCCTTCGATGGCCTTGATTTGGTCGGGATTGACCTCGATACGACTCTAGGAAACCCAAGAATTTTCCTGAGGCCACGTCGAATGCATATTTTTCGGGATTCAGTTTCATGTCGTATTGCCTGAGTATGCCGAAGGCTTCTTTCAATTGGTCGATGTGATCTTCTTTCCTTTTGGACTTGACCAACATGTCGTCGATGTAGACTTCCATCGTTTTACCGAGTTGATCTCTGGACATCTTTGTTACCAACCTTTAGTAAGTTGCCCCCGCTTTTTTCAGTCCAAAGGACATGACCCTGTAGCAGTACGTCCCCTGGTGGGTGATGAAGGTGGTCTTTTCCTGGTCCTCTTCCTCCACGATGATCTAATTATAGCCCGGGTAGGCATCCAAGAAACTCAGTAGCTCATGCCCGACTATTGCGTCGATGAGTTAGTCAATATGAGGTAATGGAAATGAATCCTGGGGCAAGCTTTGTTCAGTTAAGTGAAATCTATGCACATTCGCACTTGCCGTTCTTCTTTTTCACCATGACCATGTTGGCGACCCATTGGGGGTACTTCGACTCCCTGACGGAGCCATTTTCCAACAATTTCTCCACTTCTTCGCGTACTGCATTATTAATTACGGAGTTAAATGTCACGACTCGAAATTTCCACCTTCGAGACCGTAATGGCACCTAACATTTCACTTGCTAGACAAGCCAACATTAGAATAATATTAGCCATTTTTAAATAATTTTAAATTAATTAATAACAAGGGAACCAATGCGGAAGTAAAGTCTGAAATATAGTGAAAGATCCATAATAATAGCAGTGTCACAAGTGCATGAGCTTCTAGAATAATACAAATAAAGGTCTGAATAAAATAAAGTTGTCTGGAAACAAACACACAGCTAAAGTAAAGTAGACGGGGACTTCAGAACTGCAGACGCCGTGCAGTTATACCTCAAGTCTCCTCTGGTAGCTGAAATCCGAGCAAGTCTATGGTACACCATTGAGACTAACTCCGAAATCTGCACAAGAAGTGCAGAGTGTAGTATCAGTACAATCGACCCCATATACTAGTAAGTGCTGAGCCTAACCTCGACGAAATAGTGACGAGGCTAAGGCAGGTCACTTACATTAACCTGTACGCAATAATAGTTATAACCACAATAATAGAATTAAATTAGATAACTCATTTTTTATAGTTGAAGCCAACTCAGCAGTCATAACCAATTATTATTTCCGTTGCAGCGTGCAAACCGCTCCCACAATATATTCATTTTCAACCCTCCAATATATTTATTTTAATCAAGTATATATATATATATATATATATCCAATATAGACTTTTAAATAAGTCTGTTGCGACGTGCAACCCGATCCCCCAATATAGACTTTTAATCAAGTCTGTTGCAATGTGCAACCCGAT
This sequence comes from Nicotiana tabacum, assembly GCF_000715075.1. Taxonomy (NCBI): domain Eukaryota; kingdom Viridiplantae; phylum Streptophyta; class Magnoliopsida; order Solanales; family Solanaceae; genus Nicotiana; species Nicotiana tabacum. The sequence goes on along the minus strand of NC_134092.1, from coordinate 118,427,138 downwards.
CCCCCAATATGGACATTTTAATAAGTCTGTTGCGGCGTGCAACCCGATCCCCCAATATGGACGCAACCCGATCCCCCAACATGGACTTTTTAATAAATCTGTTGTGGCGTGCAACCCGATCCCTCAATATGGACTTTTAATCAAGTCTGTTGCGGCATGTAACCTGATCCCCCAATATGGACTTTTTTAATAAGTCAGTTGCGGCGTGCAACCCGATCCTCCAATATATTTATTCACTTACCAATTCTTATAAAAGAATTTGCCCCAATAAATGCAATAATTAGTATAAAATTATAAGACACCAAACATATAATAATTATGATTTATTCATGAAACAGACAATGATAAGTAGAAATTTATTTTGGAAATCACGGAGAAAATAGGCAGTTTAATATTTAATATGCTAAATGTCAAGTAACAGTTAAGACACATAAATCAAATAGCATGTAACAATTATTGCAAGAATTTAAGAATTAATATTTGACAAAGAATAGGAGAGAAATAATTATTATAACAATTAATTCGTATCTTAGAACAATTTATGATTTTCAAATAATTATGCAAAAATGGAAAATGGTTGAAAATGGGACGAATCCCAATTTCCAGAACTTAAGTTCTGTTTCTCGGATTTTTACCCTTCGCGAAGCACAAATTTGTGTTGTCTAATTTTTACTCTTCGCGAACGCGAAACTTGCCTGGCTTGGCCTTCCCAAACGCGAGCTGCCCTTCGCGAACGCGAAGGCAAATGTCTCTCTGGTCATTTCCCCTTCGCGAACGTAAAGCTTTGCATCTCGACCCTTTGCGAACGCGTTCCCTCTGTTGCAAACGCGAAGCAGAAAAATGTGCCAGTCCAATTTGCTCTTCGCGTTCGCGAGAGTTCCTTCGCGAACGCGAAGAAGAACACACCCGAAGCCTGAAGTTTGCAGAAACCAGATTTTCAAAGTTCGAAATCATCCCGTGGCCTATCCGAAACTCACCCGAGCCCTCGGGGCTCCAAACCAAACATGCACCCAAGTCCTAAAACATTGTACGAACTTGCTCGCACTATCAAATTGCCAAAATAACACCTAGAACGACGAATCGGACACCAAATCAAAGGAAATTTTCAAGAAAATTTTAAAACTTATATTTTCACAATCGGACGTCCGAATCACGTCAAATCAACTCTGTTTCTCACCAAATTCGGCAGACAAGTCATAAATATTATAGTGGACCTATACCGGGCTCCGAAAATAAAATACAAACCCGGTGTCAATAAATCCAACATCAGTAAATTTTTAAAAATTATTAAGCTTTCAAACTTTTAATTTTTTATCAAAATTCCATATCTCGGGCTAGGGACCTCGGAATTCAATTTCGGGCATACGCCCAAGTCCCAAATCACGATACAGACCTATCGGAACTGTCAAAATACTGATCCGAGTTTGTTTGCTCAAAATGTTGACCAAAGTCAACTCAGTTGAGTTTTAAATCTCTATTTCACATTTTAATCCATTTTTCACAAAAAAAAACTTTCCGGAAAATTATACGGACTGCGCATGCAAGTCGAGGAATGATAAATAGTGCTTTTAGAAGTCTTAGAACACAAAATTACTTATTAAATTTAAAGATGACACTTTGGGTCATCACATTCTCCACCTCTAAAATAAACGTTCGTCCTCGAACGGAGTTAGAAAAAGTACCTGAGCTAGAGAAAAGGTGTGGATATTTACTCCGCATGCCCGACTCGGACTCCCAGGTAGATGACTCTACCGTCTGACCTCTCCATTGCACTCAAACTGAAGGATAACTCTTAGACCTCAACTGCTTGACCTGCTAGGCTAGAATAGCCACCGGCTCCTCCTCGTAAGTCAAATCTTTGTCTAATATGACTGAGCTGAAATTTAACACATGGGACGGATCACCATGATATTTTCGGAGCATAGACACATGGAACACCGGATGAACCGCTGATAAACTAGGTAGTAATGCAAGTGTGTAGGCTACTTCACCCACCTTTTCAAGAATTTCAAAGGGTCCGATATACCTAGGGCTCAACTTGCCCTTCTTTCCGAACCTCATTACACCTTTCATAGGTGAAACCCGGAGCAATATTATTTCTCCAATCATGAATGCAATATCATGAACTTTACTGTCGGAATAACTCTTTTGCCTAGACTGAGCTGTGCGAAGTCGATCCTATTTAATCTTGACCTTATCCAAGGCATCCTGTACCAAATCGGTACCCAACAACCGAGCCTCTCTCGGTTCAAACCATCCAACTGGCGAACGACATCGCCTTCCATATAATGCCTCATATGGAGCCATCTAAATGCTCGACTGGTAGTTATTATTATAAGCAAACTTCACAAGTGGCAAGAACTGATCCCAAGAACCTCCAAAGTCTATAACACAAGCGCGAAACATATCTTCCAATATCTGAATGGTGCGCTCTAACTGTTCGTCTGTCTGTGGATGAAATGCTGTACTCAACTCAACCCGCGTGCCTAACTCACGCTGTACAGCTCTCCAAAAGTGTGAGGTAAGCTGCATACCTCGATCTGAAATAATAGATACGGGCACACCGTGAAGGCGAAAAATCTCACGAATGTAAATTTCAGCTAACCTTTCTGAAGAATAGGCAACTGCCACTGGAATGAAATATGCTGACTTGGTCAACCTGTCCACAATGACCCAAACTATGTCAAATTTTCTCCGAGTCCGTAGGAGTCCAACAACAAAATCCATAGTGATACGCTCCCATTTCCATTCAGGAATTTCTAACTTCTGAAGCAAACCACCAGGTCTCTGATGCTCGTACTTAACTTGCTGACAATTCAGACACCGAGCTACATATGCAACTATATCACTTTTCATTCTCCTCCACCAATAATGTTGCCGCAAATCTTGATACATTTTGGCGGTACCTGGATGAATAGAATACTTGGAACTGTGTGCCTCTTCAAGAATTAATTCACAAAGCCCGTCAACATTAGGCACACAAATATGACCCTGCATTTGCAAAACTCCATCTTTCCCTACAACAACCTGTTTGGCATCACCGTGCCGCACCGTGTCCTTAAGGACAAGTAAATGAGTATCATCATACTGCTGCTCTCTGATGCGCTCATATAAAGAAGATCGAGCGACTGTGCAAGCTAGAACCCGACTAGGTTCTGAAACATCTAACCTCACGAACTGATTAGCTAAGGTCTAAACATCTGCAGCTAACGACCTCTCACCAACCGAAATATACGCAAGACTGTCCATACTCACAGCCTTTCTACTCAAAGCATCGGCCACCACATTGGCCTTTACGGGGTGATACAAAATGGTGATATCATAGTCTTTCAACAATTCCAACCATCTTCTCTACCTCATATTAAGTTCTTTTTGTTTGAACAGATACTGAAGGCTATGATGATCAGTAAATACCTCACACGAGACACCGTAGAGATAATGCCTCCAAATCTTCAACGCATGAACAATGGCTACCAATTCTAGGTTATGAACAGGATAATTCTTCTCGTAAACTTTCAACTGCCGCGACACATATGCAATCACCCTGCCATCTTGCATTAATACTGCACCAAGCCCAATGTGAGATGCGTTATAATATACCGTATACGATCCTGAACCTGTGGGTAATACCAACACTGGAGCCATAGTCAAAGCGGTCTTGAGCTTCTGAAAGCTCAACTCACACTCGTCTGACCATCTGAATGGGACACCTTTCTGGGTCAGTCTGGTCAATGGGCTTGCTATAGATGAAAACCCTTCCATGAACCTACGATAGTAACCTGCTAAACCCAGGAAACTCTGGATCTCTGTAACTGAGGTAGGTCTAGGACAATTCTCAACAACCTCAATCTTCTTAGGGTCCACCTTTATGCCTTCTAGAGATACAACATGCCCCAAAAAGGCAACCGAGCTTAACCACAACTCGCATTTTGAAAATTTAGCATATAACTGATTATTTTTCAAAGTCTGAAGCACACTCCGAAGATGCTGCTCATACTCCTCTCGACTACTGGAGCAAATCAAGATATCATCAATGAATACAACCACAAAAGAATCCAAATAGGGCTTGAACACCCGATTCATCAAATCCATAAATGCTGCTGAGGCATTTGTTAACCCAAATAATATCACTAGGAATTCGTAATGCCCATATCGAGTCGGAAAAGCTGTCTTAGGGACATCAGATGCACTAATCTTCAACTGATGGTAACCAGACCTCAAATCGATCTTCGAAAACACCTTGGCACCCTGAAGCTGATCGAATAGGTCATCAATTCTTGGCAGTGGATACTTGTTCTTGATAGTAGCCTTGTTCAACTGCCGATAATCTATACATATTCGCATTGAACCATCTTTCTTCTTTATAAATAATACTGGTGCACCCTAGGGCGAGATACTGGGTCTAATGAATCCCTGATCAAGCAAGTCTTGTAACTGCTCCTTCAATTCTTTCAAATCTGGCGGGGCCATACGGTATGGTGGGATAGAAATGGGCTGAGTGCCCGGAACCAAATTAATACAGAAGTCAATATCTCTGTCGGGTGGCATTCCCGGCAAATCTGCAGGAAATATTTCTGGAAATTCACGAACCACTAGTACTGAGTCCATAGAAGGAACATCCGCGTTAGGATCGCAAATATAAGCCAAATAGGCTAGACGCCCTTTCTCTACCATACACCGGGCTTTCATATAAGAAATAACTCTGTTGGCAGAATGACCAGGAGTTCCTTTTCACTCTAACCGAGGTAACCCCGGCATGGCTAGGGTCACTTTCTTGGCATGACAATCCAATATAGCATGATAAGGTGACATCCAATCCATACCCAAGATGACATCAGAATTTTCCATATCAAGAAGCAGAAGATCCATACTAGTCTCAAGACTAACGATAGTAACTACACATGAATGATAAACATGATCTACTACAACAAACTCTCCCACCGGTATAGATACATACACAGAAGCACTAAGAGAATCACAAGGCACAACCAAATATGAAGAAAAATAGGAGGACACATAGGAATAAGTAGATCCTGGATCAAATAGAACTGAAGCATCTCTATGGCAAACTGGAATAATACCTGTGATCATAGCATCGGATGACTCGGCCTCAGGCCTAGCTAGAAAAGCAAAAAATCAGGGTTGAGCCCCACCACTCTGAATTGCGTCCCTGGGATGGCCTCTAACTGGCTGGCCTCTACCTCTAATGGTCTGACCTCCACCTCTAATGGCCTGACCTCCACCTCTAGCTGGCTAGGCAGGCGGTGAAGCAACATGTGCCGATATGATAGCACGAGAATCCTTCTGAGATCTATTACTCGCCAACCTAGGGCAATACCTACTAATGTGACCAATGTTCCCACACTCATAACACCCATCCTGATGCCGTGGCTGCTGAAGCTGAAGCTGACCCGAATGGGCCGGATAACCGCTGTAGTAACTCTGGAGTGGTGGTGCACTGATAGGAGCTGAATGTGCACTAAATGCTGGCTGCCCATAGTAAGGCATAATAGGACCGTGACTCCCTGAAGCACCGGGAGATGCATGAAGTACTGAATGAAACGGTCTGGGAGGATGACCCCTACCAAAATTACCCTTGCCTGCAGACGAGGCACCACTGAAACCACCAAACTGACGAGGCCTCTTATCAGACCTCTGCCCTCTCTCCTGTGCAAGAACCATCTCGATCCTCCTAGCGACATTAGCAGCTGCCTGAAATGAAATCTCACTTCCGGTCTCCTTGGCCATCTGAAGCCTGATAGGATGAGTGAGTCCCTCAATAAACCTCATCACTCTCTCTCCCTCAGTAGGTAATAAATGGAGAGCATGACGGGCCAAATCCACAAAACGGGACTCATACTGAGTAACAGTCATACTGCCCTGCTGTAGACGCTCAAATTGCTTGCGGTAATCCTCTCTCAGTGTGATAGGAAGGAACTTCTCGAGAAATAGTTGAGAGAACTGCTCCCAGGTAAGTGCAGACGATCCAACTGGTCTGGCCAATGTATAATCTCTCCACCACCTGTTCGCGGAACCCGTCATCTGAAATACAGCAAAATCAACCCCATTGGTCTCAACTATACCCATGTTCCGCAGCACCTCTTGGCAGCGGTCAAGATAATCCTGTGGGTCCTCAGGAGGTGTACCACTGAAGTGAACTGGAAAGAGCTTAGTAAACTTATCCAGTCTCAATAAGGCCTCAAAAGACATAGCGGGGCTATCACCGGTCCGTGCCGCAATAACTGGCTGAACTACCCCAACTGGCGGGGCTGCTGGAGCCTGATTCTGGGGAGCCATCTGTTTTGGAGCGGGAGTAGTGGGACTCTGTGCTCCTCCCCCAGCCTGTGAGATGGCTGGTGCCACTGGAAATGTACCATTCTGGGCTACGCCCTCCATAGGACTCACCAAACAGACTAGAGCGTTCTGAAGCACTAGAGTAGCTATGAATCCTTCCGAAATCTGAACTGGTCCAACTGGTACATTATGAACTGGAACCTCCTCCTGAAGATCCACCTGAGGTTCTATAACAGGTGCAGCTGCTCGAGCTCTAAATTGAGCTTTACCTCTGCCTCGGCCTCTAGCACGACCTCGGTGTCGACCTCTACCCCTGGCCATAGTTGCCATCGGGGGCTCTGGTCCCTGTCCATCGGTATATATATTACGTGTTTTCACCATCAGCGAGAGAATAAGAGTAGAATGGTTCAATCATCGATGATAGAATAAAATCGCACGACAGAATAATAAAGAAGTGATATTGTTCCTAAACTTCATAGCCTCTGAGAGATAAGTGCAAACGTCTCCGTACTGATCCTTGAGACTCTACTAAGCTTGCTCGTGACTCGTGAGACCTGTGTAACCTAGTGCTCTGATACCAACTGTCACGACCCAAAATTCCACCTTCGGGAGAGTGATGGCGCCTAACATTTCACTTGCTAGGCAAGTCAACGTTAGAATAATATTAGCCATTTAAAAATAATTTTAAATTAATTAATAACAAGGGAACCAATGCGAAAGTAAAGTCTGAAATGTAGTGAAAAATCCATAATAATAGCGGTGTAAATACCATCCCAGAATTGGTGTCACAAGTACACGTGCTTCTAGAATAATACAAATAAAGGTTTGAATAAAATAAAGCTGTCTGGAAACAAACACACAGCTAAAATAAAGTAGACGGGGACTTCAGAACTGCAGACGCCGTGCAGTTATACCTCAAGTCTCCTCTGGTAGCTGAAATCCGAGCAGGTCTATGGTACGCCGCTGGGACCAACTCCAAAATCTGCACAAGAAGTACAGAGTGTAGTATCCGTACAACCGACCCCATGTACTGGTAAGTGCTGAGCCTAACCTCAACGAAGTAGTGACGAGGCTAAGGAAGGTCACTTACATTATCCTGTACGCAATAATAATAATAACCACAATAATAAAATTAAATCAGATAACTCATTTTTAATAGTTGAAGCCAGCTCAGCAGTCATAACCAATTATTATTTTAACCAATTTCTGTTGCAGCGTGCAAACCGCTCCCATAATATATTCATTTTCAACCCTCCAATATATTTATTTTAATCAAGTATATATATAGATTTTTAAATAAGTCTGTTGCGGCGTGCAACCCGATCCCCCAATATGGACTTTTAATCAAGTCTGTTGCGGCGTGCAACCCGATCCCCCAATATGAACTTTTTTAATAAGTCTGTTGCGGCGTGCAACCCGATCCCACAATATATTTATTCACTTACCAATTCTTATAAAAGAATTTGCCCCAATAAATACAATAATTAATATAAAATTATAAGACACCAAACATATAATAATTATGCTTTATTCATGAAACAGACAATGACAAGTAGCAATTTAGTTTGAAAATCAGGGAGAAAATAGGCAGTTTAATATTTAATATGCTAAATGTCAAGTAACAGTTAAGACACATAAATCAAATAGCATGTAACAATTATTGCAGGAATTTAAGAATTAATATTTGACAAAGAATATGAGATAAATAATTATTATAACAATTAATTCGTATCTTAGAACAATTTATGATTCTCAAATATTTATGCAAACAATTAATTTGACGACGTATAGACACTCGTCACCTCACCTATACGTCGTTCAAATGCAATTCACATAACAAATAATTTAAGGGTTATATTCCTCAAGTCAAGATTAACCACGACACTTACCTCGCTTTGCAATTTCAATCAATTATTCGACCACAACTTTTTCTTTTGACTTTGTGTCCAAAAGCGTCAAATCTATTCACAAACAATTTGATATACTCAATACGAATCATAGGAATTAATTCCATGTGAATTTACTAATTTTTCGGATAAAATCCGAAATTCACTTTAATGGAATTGCTAACTTACCCCAATGTTTTCCCGTGAAAATCGCCTTACCCGAGCTCAAAAATGAAAAATGGTTGAAAATGGGACGAATCCCATTTTTTCAGAACTTTAGTTCTGTTTCTCGGATTTTTATCCTTCGCGAACGCGGTCAGTGCCTCGCGTTCGCGAAGCACAAATTTGTGATGTCTAAATTTTACTCTTCGCGAATGCGAGGGATACCTCGCGAACGCGAAGCTTGCCTGAAACTGTCATGATACGGACCTACTGAAACTGTCAAAATACTGATCTGAGTCCGTTTGCTCATATTGTTGACCAAAGTCAACTTAGTTGAGTTTTAAAGCTCTATTTCACATTTTAATCCATTTTTCACAAAAAAAACTTTTCGAAAAATTATACGAATTGCGCATGCAAGTCGAGGAATGATAAATAGTGCTTTTAAAGTCTTAGAACACAAAATTATTTATTAAATTTAAAGATGACACTTTGGGTGCTCACATTGAACTTACGCCTAACCTGCCTCACCGGGGAGTAGAGTGGATCGACGTTCAATTTGTGCGTGGCGATGTCCTTTGGGATACCTGGCATATCTGCACGGCTAAAAGCAAACAAGTCCGCGTTAGCATTTAAAAATTCACAAAACTTACCCGGTTCCTAAAGTTTGCAGCCGATGCGAGCTTTCTTGTTGTGTTCGTTACTGTCTATTTGAACGGGATCAAGGTCCTCTATGGTCGATCATGCGGCCTCGGCCAAATCGGGGTCTCTGATAATGTCCTCGCATACCGACCTCGACCTTGATAATTTCTATGCCTATTTTTCTTTATCCTTTGTTTGTTGGGTGGCCGTGCAGTCTAGGGCGATACGGTAGCATTACTGGGATATGCGTTGCTCCCTCATATACTGAATATTCCCCATGGAGTCAGGAATTTGATGACTTGGTACAGGATGGAGGGGATGGCCCTCATGGTGTGGATCTATGGTCGCTCTATTATGGCGTTGTATGCCGTGTCCTGGTCCGTTATGTGGAATGTGGCTTCCAAAGTGACGCCACCCACTAAGACGGGGAGTGTGATCTCGCCGGATGTTTGCTCAACTACATTGTTAAAGCCTGTTAGTGTGATGCATCGTGGCACTATCTTGTCCTTGAGTTTTATTTGTGCAAGTACTCGAGGATGGATAATACACGTGCCGCTCCCATCGTCCACCATAACCCGTCTTACATCAGTATCTAAAATTCGTAAAGTGATAACAAGAGCATCATAGTGAGGGAAAGCCAAACCATCGGTATCTGACTTATCGAAGATGATACTTTCTTCGAATTCATCATACTGTTTGTGGGTGATCGACCGTTTGAGCTTGTGGGTTGTGGTTAACTTCACACTGTTAATGGAAGCATCATCTCCGACACCGATGATCATATGGATGGTGCGGGTTGGCGAGGGTGGTTTCGGTGGCCCCTTATGTTGTTCACATCCCCTGGCAAAGTTAGTCCTTCCTGCTCGGTAATTCTTTGAGGTGTCCCTGTCGTAGCGTGTTTACGACCTCATGTCTTAGGGCGATGCAATCTTCGGTTTTGTGTCCTCGCTCTTGATGGAACTCGCAGAGGGCATCTGATTTTCTGGTATTCGGGTCCGACCTCATCTTTTGTGGCCACTTCACCTTTGGTCCAAGCTTCTCCAAGGCGTAGACTATCTTTGAAGGTGACACGCAAAAATTGTGAGCGGATAATAAAAGGGGCATACCTCTTTCATTCCGGTGAGTCCCTGTTCTTGATCGGGGTGGGCCTTCCTCATGGCGGGAGGAGGATGTGGCGGTGGTTCTGACGTATGGGAGATGCTGTTACCGGTTGGGTCGTAGAGCTACTGGTCCCTCCTGATATCATTTCTTCGATATATTCAAGGGTTCGGCATGTATCGAGGTCAGTCGATGAACTGGTCCATTAAGGTCGTCCTCATTTGCTCGGACCTCGGCACAATATGCATTGTGTATTTCATCCCAAGTGGTTGGGGGGTACTTCATCAGTCGACTTAATAGCTTTTTAGTCGTTGCCCTCAAACCATTTTTGCTCAGCCTGTTATGAAAAGCTGCTACCGCCATTCCTTCCGATACATTTGGCTATGTCATCCTTACTTGGTAAAAACAGGCGAGGAAATCCCTCAGCCCCTTCCCGGAGACTTTTTAATTGCAAAGATGTCGTTTACTCTAGCCTCAGACTTCTTGGCCTCGGTATGGGCCATTACGAACCTATCGGCTATTTCCTCAAAGGTCTCGATGGAGCGTGCATGCAGTTGTGAATACCAGGTCAATGCGCCTCCCGTGAGGATTTTGCCAAATTTCTTTAGCAGAATGGAGGATACTTATTCTTTGGCGAGGTCATTTCCCTTCACGGTGGTGACATATATGGTCACATGATCTTCGGGGTTAGTTGTGCCGTCGTATATTTTTAGATATGGCAGCATCTTAAAGGTCTTTGGTATGGCATGTGAGGCAGCACCATCACTGTATTACTGCTCGACGAACCAACCGACATCCCTCTTCGGTAATATCTTAGGGGCGCCCGGTATTTTATCGATCCTTTTTTGGTGTTCTCTCGTTTGGTCCCGAAACACCTTGTTTTCATTTTTCATTTCCTCAATCCTTTTCAGAATGGCCGGGAGAGCATCGTCACCTGCATTATTAACAACACTGTGAGTGATACCTATCGTCGTGAGAGGAAGGGGATGTTGATCCTGTTGCTCGTCCACTGGTGGCGTAACACAGGTTCTCGCATTTTCTGCGGCCGTATCCCAAACGTGCTTATGGAGGATGCTGGTCAGGGTCAGTGTATCAGTTAGCCAGGCCTCAAGGAGCTTCTTTATCGCTGGTGTTGCCTCTTCTCCCACAGATGTGGAGGCTGTCTTACCAAGAGCTTTTGTGATACGTTAGTAACCAGTGGCGACTGTAGATCTAGACGAAACTAAAAGACTTACTAGAAGATCCCCACAGATGGCGCCAAATTGTTTGACCAAAATGTGTAACTTTCGGCTAAACTATTAAATTTAAGTAATACTGGGTTAAATATAGTTAAGGATAATAACATTAGATACAAATCTTGGAAGCGTGTAGGAGATGGGGACAGATCCCGTAAAGGGTTGATGTTAATAAATACAAAATATTCTTAAGGTATGGGTAATAAAGGAGGTGTAACTAGCAATAAATAGTGATAAATATCATTTAAGTAAATGGGGAGAATGATTTACCCAATAGTGGATAGATTGGACGAATATTTCTCCTGACAATGATGAGTGACAAAAAGACTCAAGATTTATTTGAACAATCCTCGGATCTAGTGGAAAGGTGTTGATTAATATGAGCAAGAATCTTTATCAAAAGATAATATTTGTATTTTTATCAGATAGAGGGAATCTTCTTCTCAAAAGTGTTCTTATCAAATGAATATTACCCCGTTCTATCCCTTTCCTTTTCCCCTTATATCTTTGATACATATCCCTAGCAAACCCTAAAAGTACAAGTGCAGAGAATATTCACTAGAATATTCTTGTGCAGAGACTTCTTTTGAAAACTAGCCGAAATTCCTGCCTATATCGATCTAATCCCAGCGGGGCGTGATGTAGTACCTTGGGTATAACATCGGCTAGTTTTTGAAATAGAACCGTGAGGCCTCTTTTGGCCGTTGGAACTGAGATGTGACATAATAATATCTTCCATAATACAGTGGTAGGTCAAACCTCAGCAAGAATGTTGGGTTCCTATACGAGGTTGAGCATAATAGTCTATGTACCGCTAGCAAATTGAACTCGAAAGAGGATTCACTGTAAAGCTTACAAATGAATCCCATATTAAAGTGTGAAGGAAAGGTCGTGGATAATATAAGGGCGAGTTCAAGATTCTACTATTGAGTTAAAATTTTGCGCCACACCTTGTTTGTACGTTACTATTTAACATGTATCCACTTTTTTAAAATTATTTAACTTGTACACAATTTTATAAACTTCAAACAAAGTATATTACTTTCTCCTCCTCTTTTCTTTCTTTCTTTCTTTCTTTCTTTCTTTCCTCCTCCTCCTCCTCCTCCTTTCTTTCTTTCTTTCTTTCCTCCTCCTCCTCTTCTTCTTCTTCTTCTTCTTCTTCTTCTTCTTCTTCTTCTTCTTCTTCTTCTTCTTCTTCTTCTTCTTCTTCTTCTTCTTCTTCTTCTTCTTAATTGTTTAAAATGTAGAAGAAGAATTTGTTGCCAAAATATTTTTTTAACGTGAAGGTTTGAATGGTGAGTGAAACTTATGTCAGATTTATTATTGTTTAATAAAAATAACTCCAGAACATTGACAAATTACCATTTTTAGGAAATGTGATTGTTAGATTTGTTATCATTCTGATAAATTAATGATTGAAGTTTGTTTTTATGATATTTGAAATTTATGTTTTAGATTTGAGGTCATTTGAAATAGATTTGAGCATTGAATCGTGTGTTAGATTGTTGAAATTTGAAGAACAAAAAAGATTCAACTTAACAACTAAACTTTAGATGAAAATGTCGTAAGTGCATACAAAAATTAGCTGTACTTTAGACGCATACGTCTTAAGTGCTAACGTCTTAAGTGCAACCAATTTTTTGCATGCACTTAATACGTTTTCATCTTAAGTACAAAACTTGCTTAAGATACACTTGAGACGTATGCGGTATCTGAAGTACACTTAGTTCTTTATATGCAGTTAAGGCGTTTACGTTTGAAGTCCCCAACTTCAGACTATGTTCGTAACTTCAGACGGGAATAGTGTTGCTTCAGTCACGTATGTCTGAAGTTGTGTATGAAAGTGTGTAGAGTTGTAAAAGATTTTTAAACTTAGGGTACAACTTAAACAATAGCCCAAAATTGGGTACTTGTGCACTTCCTGCGCCTTTTGAATTAAAGCCCAACGAAACAAAATCATGATGCCCAAAGTGGACGTTACCTTGGCGGTTGACTTAGAACAGTAAATATGCCCTTGGGCTCTAGTTAACCTTTTGTTCCTCAAATCAACCCCTTTCAAAAAATTATTTAATTTACTGGTTGATTCTATATCACTGTGGTACCTAAGTAGCAATGGCAACAAAAGAAGAGTACGGTATTGCTACATCGTGAGTACAAATTAGTTCAGATTTAACATAAAAACAATAAAATACCATGTCGCAAATACTAAACATGCCAAATAAACACTATACTTTTCCAACTTATAGTTTAAGGTTAGACTAACATGTTCTAAATTCACAATTTAGAAGGTGCAAGCACCATATAACAGTGCATATTTCTTCTTTTTTGTACGTAGAATAGGTTTAGAGAAACTCTTATCGACAGATACAACTTCAGAATTAAACGTGCACGTTAACATGCATATACGTTGGTCTGCACGTGAATGAGATGCAAATAGGCATTGCCTTTATTTGTATAAACTACACATCCTTAATAAATTAAGTGATGGAATTTCTAAAAAAAATTGGGTTTTAATTAATAAGTACTAATATTTGACTTTTTAAGTATATGATCTATCATTACAATACCAGGATGCTTTTTGATCGCATTGTTTTTTATGCAGTTCCTACAGTGTTTGCCTTAAATGCTTCCGGGGCAGGCAAATTAGAAATTACTTTTGTCAAAAAACACACACTAATATTTCAGACAATAATAGTAACTTAGGTATTAACTAGCTATACTCCTATTCATATAGGTGTGCCGCCTGAGGCGAATTTAGCCTTAAGCATATGAGTTCTCGTGAATCCAGTAGTTTTTATTCATATTTTGTATTTGTATTAATTAATAAATTTATTAAATATTTATAAATATTTAATTGTAAACACAGTTATTATTGTACATATAACTCGAGGTTGCTGTATGTCGTGACCCTAACTCCATGTTATGATTCATATCAATTAGTAAATACAAATATCGTTTCTACCAAAAATGCAAGGAAGGGAGGAGGAGAAAAAAGGTAGATTCGGTGCACTAAGCTTTCGCTATGCGCAGGGTCCGGAGAAGGATCGGGCCATAACAATTTATTATACGCAGCCTTACCCTAAATTTCTGCAAGAGGTTATTTTTACGACTCTTATAAAAGCTAATTATAAGGATGAAGGTAGTAAGAATATACAACAACAATAACAACAACAACAACAACAAAAAATCCAATTTAATCCCATAAATGGAGTCCGGGGAGGGTAGTGTGTACGCAAACCTTACCCCTACCTCATAGAGATAGAGGGGCTGTTTCCGATAGACTCTCGACTCAAGAAACAGTGGAGATAAAGCAACCAAGTAGGCAGTAGCAAAGAATAGTAGCAACAATGTAATATGGTAACAGGCACGAATGCCACAATATGTAATAATAAAGAACCATAAATAAAAAATTACAAAAATAGTCCTAGTACTACTGGTCAGCCTAGGAGGAATACACTACTATCTGTCAACCTACAACCCTGATCCTCGACCTCCACCCCTTCCTAGCGCATGCCATATCCTCGGTAAGCTGAAGCAATGACATGTCCTGTCTAATTACCTCTCCCCAATACTTCTTAGGCTTGCCCCTTCCATTCCTCAGACCCACCATAGACAACCTCTCAAACCTCCTGACCGGAGCATCTATATATGTCTCTCCTATTCACATGCCCGAACCATCTCAGCCTTGATTCCCGCAACTTGTCTTGCACAGATACCACTCTTACCTTGTCCCTAATAACTTCATTCTTAATCCTTTCTTTCCTGGTATGCCACACATCCATCTCAACTCCTTATTTCTGCTACTTTTATCTTCTGGAAATTGGACTTCTTGACGGGCCAACACTCAGCTCCATATAACATAATCGATCTAACCACCACTCTATAGAATATAGCAGTTTCTAAATATTTAGACTAAGAGCACAACAATGGATCTGTAAAATAATTACACTCTAAAGTTAGGAGTAATGAAATCAAATGTGATGCATTTCTGTATCTTTGGCTTCCGAAGTCAATTATCAATTAACTTCTTTTTATGATAGCTTATTTTGTGGATTTCCTTGACTAAATAGTGGAAAGATTAAATTGTTTCGAGTTAGATTCTGTCTAAATATATTTCTACTTGCGTAGCTTCTTTTAATTTCTTTCTCTTTTTTTATTAACCAACACTAAAAGTGAAGTTTCAATCAAAGATCATAACAAAGAACATTTCAAATCTCGATACTTGAGATTGTCCCATTTCACCAGTCCTATATATATATATATATATATATATATATATATATATATATATATATATATATATATATATATATATATATATATATATATATATATATATATATATATATATATATATATATATATATATATATATATATATATATATATATATATATATATATATATATATATATATATATATATATATATATATATATAATAGTCATTTAATTTTTTTTAATATTTAAGTATTTAAAATCTACTAAGTTTTATTTACCAAATCCTTCCTTATTTGCACTGGGTACAAAATTCTAATATTTAAAACTTAAAAATCTATTTAGATTTTACCATTTTAATTAAACACAAACGTAGAATAAACACATAAAATTGATCATTAACCTAAATATCTCAACTTTTATGCAAATTACCTTACACATATAAAACAATTGACGATGGAATAATCATTAAAAGATAATGAATACTTATGTAGGCCTACTTATATAATTAAATAAGGAAACATATATAAATATTCTAGCTATATATGTCATATATGAGTGCTAAAATAAAAATACACTCATGTACAAATTGAAAATAGAAAAATATCGCATATGCATAGAAAAATATCAGACTTCAGTGTCGTAATTAAATTATTAAGACACGTAATCATTATATTATTATACTTATTAAGCGGAAGTATACAGGGCAACTTGAGTGCCCTATAAACTAGTGTCTCAAAAAACGGAGGCATAACGTTCCAGATGACATACCTTGCCTAGGCCTACCGGCTCTACCCACACATATATGTTTTCTTTTTCTTAGGTGTTGCCAAAAAGATATATATATATATATAACTAAAAAGCAACAAATTAAATTAAAAGTTATAATAAAGAAATCATTTATCTAATTTTAAACTCATTCTCAAATGTGACAACTGGAGTTGTGCAAAGTCTTCAAGTTTACTAAAGATGCACATTTTTTCCTTGAACCCATTAAATATTTTCAAGAGTATTGATAAGTTTTCTCAATCATAATACCGAAATCTTGACCTTCTAACAAATGTGAAAACACAATATGATTCCAATCTTAAAAATGATGATTTTTAAAAAATGCAACTAAAGATAAAATAAATGAGGATCATGCCTCTTTTTTAAAATTGTTTTTTGAAATAAGTTTCAAATGTCTATATATTTTATCTGAGTCTTTCTGTAAGTCAAACTATCTTTGGAATCTCTTAAGACAATTTTATTTTGACTGTATTCTAATTCAACGTTCTAATATATCTCTAATCGGCTACCAATTAATTAACTTTTATCCCAAGGTGAAAAAAAGCTGTCACATAATCTACACTCATATTACAAGCATACTATATATATGTTACTTTTTCCAATAAACAAACATCAATTTCTTTTTTTCTTCAATTTATTTTGCAAGAAAAAACATGGCAGAATCTAACTATGTTAGCCTCCGTGACCTTTTGAAAACCCACCCAGTCAATTTACCAAAATTCAAAAATGCAACACCATCATTTTTTATGCCTTCTCCAGAAAACAGTGAAGAATCTAATGGTATTTTCTAATTTTTTTTAAAGTTTACTTGAATTATCTATGAAGTTTGATTTATGTATAAAAGAATGCTTTTACTTTGATTGATTAAACTCCAGTTAGGGAGCGCTTCCTTATTTAACGGGCATACGCAGCGCAAATCTAGATTATTCAGACCTATAGAAATATTTTTGATACTGAATGCATAAAGTAAAACAAAAAAGAACATTGACAAGGATTACTTCTATTTTATTGTTTTTTAATACTTATTTTTGTTCTTTTTATGATTTTCAGAAGTTATTAAGGCAGATGAGGAGGAAGTAGAAAATAAGGAAACAAATGAAGTGGAAGGAGAGGGAGAAGGAGAAGGAGAAGGAGAGAAGGTGGCAAGAAAAAGCCACAGAGGCAACAAAACAAAAGTCAAAAAGATTTTCCTCTTAAAGAGGGACAGAAGGCAGCAAATGAAGTGGAAAAGCATGTCTTAAGAATTTATGTTTATGTTGAAGTTATGTGCCATTTGGTTTCTATTTTTCAAGATTTTCTCCTATGGAACCCCTAGATAATCGTAAACACCAAAACGGGCACTTGTTATCGAGTTTTACCTGGTCATTTATGATCAAATCTATATATCTATGCAATTATTATCATCTTATTTTAAGGGTTTTATGTTTGTTGGAATTGATTCGATAGTTTTATTGCAATTTTGTTGATCTTACTCTTTCATTTTCATCCCTAAAGCCTTAAAGATTCAATCCAACTATAGGTTTCTCTTGATATTAACGTAACTTTTAATAGTATGTCTGAAAATGAAAAATAAAATCGAGTATTAGACCAAGAAAATAATACAGGTTGAGCAATATAAAAATACTACTCCGTTAATTATTATTGAAAATTTTCAAAACTTCCTTTATTGGAAAGGGGCTCGCAAAGCTTATTATTATTTTGAATTTTATTTTATGATTTTGGCCCCTACCCCTGTTAAAAATTAAATATTTTGATACTTTAGTAAGTTACTAAAAGTATTTGTCAGTCTTAGATGATTATGGTGAATCACATATAAATTATGTACCGAATTAGACCAGTGTTGTCAAATACAAAAAAGGTAGAAAATTGCCACGGGCTTAAGAGGGTTTTTAGTGCAAAGCGCAATTAAAGAGCATGCTTCAGTGAAAAAGGGCACAAATCAAGAAAAGAAAAATATATACATGTTATGAAAGAAAACTACTATATAAACATATGACAATTATATGGGTAAATACATTAAAAAATGCAATTTAGTGAAATGCATGAATTTTAACATAACAATGTCAATCAAATTTAAATTCCATATATATATTTCTAATTTAGATGCAAAGATCATTTTTTTTAGTTTCTAAGTATGATTTAGTGACTAAACAAGATCAACTTCTTGACCTTTATTCCCGTCCCTAAGAACTAAAATACTTATAATAAATAACGTTGTCTTATCAATTTATCTATATCTATATTTATACTATACTATATGAAAAGTACGAAAGTTCTTAATGAAATGTCGTTCGCCTTTTTACCCTATTAAAACATAGTTTATATTGGACTAAATTGATAATTCCTTATTAGATGTGTATTTTTTATTATTATTTATGTTAAGAACTCTAGGAATGCTTTCTTTTTACCTTTTCTTATTTTATAAGAATTTTACGAATACATTTTGTAAGGAGGTATAATTTTATTTAGAGAACAATATATTAAACATAGAATAAAAACTAAATTACAATACATTCCTCTAATTTCATGTCATCGAAGGTACACTTTATCTAAAAAGAATGACTAAACATGAAATAAAAAATTACAATCCTTTGTTTAGTTAGTTTAATATCACTAATCTTCTTTATATTCAGAGATTTAAATATTTTTTAATCTTTATTTTACGTCTCCCATATATTATTTAATAATATTTATGTAACTTTAAAAAATATATATACTCACTGATAGGATACACGCGCGAGTTGCAACACGCGTAGCATAAGATTACTATAGTAATTTAAAAACTATGGTTTTTTTACCAACCAAAGAAATTAAATACCAACCCTACTTTGCTCCGAGCTGTAAAAACTTAAGCGTAACTCAAACGCAACTTTTATGTCTTCTTAAGATTGATAAAATCTGAACTAATAACAAGAATAAGCTTGGGGTCCTCTACCAGTAATTCTTGGTCAAATAAAAGATAGTTTTATTACATGGTCAAAATTCAGCAAATCCTATTATGGATTATTAAAATCGATAATCCAACGAATTACTATATAAAATATATACTTTATATCTCTTTTTGATTGGCAAGAAGCTTTATGAAATGGGAGGAATTTGGTTTATGAAGTTCAAATGGCACTTCTAGGCCCGAATCTAGTGTCTTTAATATGGTCTATCCAAAATCGTAGTTTGAATATTCAACTACCTCTCTAGGGATCAAAATATTCGTATGTGAGTTTAAAATCTGTGGTTCCTTAATTATAAGTATCTAAAAACTCTTATATCGATTTTCCAATAATCAAAACAAGAATTAGTTTATTATGTGTCAAGCGTCCTACTATCGTTCTTACTTTTTTGTTTTAAAATAAGCTTCCCAGTCTTGTACTAGGTTGTATTATGTCCAAAAAGATACAATAAAGAGGGGGATTTGGCCTAAACCTCTTAACAAAGACTCTGTAGTTCCAACTGTTAGAGTCATACACAGACGAGAAATATACAAAAGGACAATTAGCTTACAAAGAAATTAGCCCTGTCATATCTGATTCTTATGCTAGGTAGTTGCCACTTATTTAATTGATAAGCTCCGCTAGCATTTCTTGGAAGATCTTGGAATTGAAACATCACAGATTTCTGTTGAGTAGCGGAGGCCATCTTTGCAAGTCCACCGACCACCTGATTAGCCTCTCTGAAACAATGCATTACATCAAAATTAGATTGTGATAGCAACTAGAAAGTTTCATCTATCACAATCTTTATTTTTTCATTGTCCACATATCTGTTCTTAAGCATATTCACCACAATAAGTGAATCCAGTTCTAAATCCACCTCTGTGTACGTATTATTCAGGCACCACTCAGTTCCAAACCTAGCAGCAATAGCTTCTGCCAGGTTGTTACTGCATCAGCTAAGTGTTATGGCAAAAGCCATAATTAGTCTCTCTTCATGATCTCTTAGAATGCCTCCAGCTCTTACTTGTCCACTCCCTTGTATATAACTCCCATTTGTGTTAAGTTTGTACCTACCTTCTACCGGTAACTGCTATAAGACAGTTATGCTTCTTGGTATAGGCCTTAACCTTTCTACCATATCACACATATTGTACCACGACTGATCCATAGAGCAGCTAGAAAATGCCAATTTTATAGTTGTTGTAAGGATCTAAGAAATTTCACGTTTAATAGAGATATATACCATTCTCCTTTGATTACCAAATTTACATGAACAAAAGCCTTTCCAGATTTTCCAGTATATAACCACGGAAGTGACCTGCAAAACCATCCTATGGACATAGTTCTTTGGCTTGATACTGAACCAGTTATTAAAAACATGTGCTACAGGTATCAGTTGATGTTTAATTCCCAGTGGTGCTCCAAAGAAATTCCACATATGCCTTGCTATATCAATCTCAACAAACATACGTTGCATTGATTCACATTTCGGCTCTAGACAACAAAAGCATCTAGAAACCAAATTTTTTTCCAAATCTAGCTAAAATATCATCAAAAGGAAGTTTCCTTTTAATCATTCTTCATACAAAAAATAATTTCTTGAAAGGAATTTCTTATGCCAGAGTTTCTTTAGGAAATAATACATCATCTGTTCGAAATGTACATGAACAGATTGTTATAAATCTAAGGCTATCATGAATAAGAGGCAGCTACAATCGGAACGCAGCTACATCTTCAGATCCAGCTCCTAACGAACACAGCAACATCAATAGCCAACATCTACACGCAAGGTGCAGAAGTGTAGTATGAGTACAACCGACCCCATGTACTCAATAAGTAGCAAACCTAACATTAGGTTGAAAGTAGTGACGAGCTTGCACCAAGGTCAGAGTCCACTCCAATAACCAATAACATCTCATAACAATACAATTTAAAGCAGCACAAGTTATAACTCCATAATAGATTGCTCAACTCGTATACAATTCCGGAAAATAAATATTTTCTTTTCAAGTATAATAGTAAAACTCAAATCCTTTGCCGAAAATCACCAAAAATATGTGTAAGTCTGAAAACTATGATTTTTCCAAAAATTTCTTTCAACAATAAATAAGATGTTTCATTTTCTTTCCACATAGCCAGTGGAAAATGCATCACTATACCCATATGCCAATATGTGTGAGAAATCATGAATGACGTGATACCGTACAACATGAAGAAAATAATCCTTTATGCACGCATGCCAAGTGTGCATGTCAATGCGATGCACCTCAATGATAAAACTATATGCATACAATCAGAGTATCTTTTCACCCAGTCCTCCCATTCACTCAGTCCTCCCAGTCACTCAGTCCTCCCAATCATTCAATCCTCACAGTCACTCAGTCCTCCCAGTCACTCAATCCTCACAGTCACTCATGCCTCACAGTCATTCAATCCTCCCAAATCACTCGGAACTCGCGCTCGGCACTCGGCACTCGTACTCAGTAGGTACCTGCGCTCACTAGGGGAGTGTATAGACTCATGAGGGGCTCCTTCAGCCCAAGCGCTATAACAAGCCAATCATGGCATAAATCAGTCACTCATGCTGCGGCGTGCAGCCCGATCCCATAAATAATAATATATATATAAAGCCAATATGGCCTGCTGCGGTGTGCAGCCCGATCCGATAATCATCTTCACAATTAGGCCCTCGGCCTCACTCAGTCATTAATCTCTCCAGTATCTCGGGCTCACAATGTCATGAAAATCAGCCCAAAAATGATGATATGATGAATCAATAAATAGCAACAGAGACTGAGAGATGATATGAAATGAATGAACATGAATGAGTTTCAAATTTCAATTTAAACAAATTCAACAACAATATGACCTCTGTGGGTCTCAATAATACTGGCATATAGCCTCAACATTATTTTAACACGATTCTCATCTCAATAGCTCTAGTACGTAGAGATTTTCATGATTTCAGATAAGTTCAGGTAACTACACAGTACCATAGGAATAACGGAATCATAGTTCACATGGTACACGCCCACACGCCCGTCACCTAGCATGTGCGTCATCTCAACACCAAATACATAACACGTATAATTCAGGGTTTATACCCTCAGCTCCAAGATTAGAAGAGTTACTTACCTCGAACAAGCCAAATCCAATACCGAGCAAGCTGTACAATACTCCGAAAATTCTATTCTGTGCGTATCAACCTCCATACGCCTTCCTATCTCCTCAATTCAAGCCAAACAACTTGTATCTATTCAAACAACGTGCAAATTAATCACAACTTACTCTAATGTTTACAATTTAACAATTTACAAAAATTCTCAACACCGCTCGAAAAATTAACAGTAGGGCCCACGTCTCGAAATTTGATGAAACTTATAAAATCCGAACTCCCGTTCCGATACGAGTCCAACCATATAAAAATTATCAAATTCCGACATCGGATTGACCTTCAAATCTTCATTTTACATTTTTAGAAGATTTTATAAAAAATCCGATTTTTCTTCCATAAATTCACGGATTCATGATGTAAATGAATATGGAATCATGAAATATAATCAATATATGATAAGGAACACTTACCCCAATGTTTATCCGTGAAAATCGCCCAAAAATCGCCTAAACCGAGCTCCCCAACTTTGTTTTTTTGTCAAAAATGGCTGAAACCCCCCGTTTTATGGGGGTTTTACGTCTGTGGCGCCACAAGTGGTGTGGAGCGCTGCCTATGGCGCCCTTTCCAGTACCTCCAGCAGTCCCAGCGCCAGGGATAGCGCCCCACGCTACCCTGGGCGCTGATGGCGACGACAAATCTCTCCCGACACGGAAATGGGCATAACTCTCTCATATGATGTCTGAATTCGACGATTCTTTTGCTATGGCTCCGTAATTTCAATACGGATCTAATACTTTAATCAAAATCGAATTTGGAGCTCATTTTTTTAAAGTGATACCACGTATTCTTGAAGAATTGATGCCGAAACATTCTAGGCTCGATGCCGAAATATAGCAAATTAAATCCGATTGACCTCAAATTTTGCACACAAGTCATAAATGACATAACAGACCTATTCCAAATTTCCAAAATCAGATTCCGACCCCGATATCAAAAAGTCAACTCCCCGGTCAGACTTCCAACTTAAATTTCTATTTTAGCCATTTCAAGCCTAATTTAACTACTGACTTCCAAGTAATTTTTCGGATATACTCCTAAGTCCAAAATCGCCATACGGAGCTATTGGAACTATCAAAACTCCATTCCAGAGTTGTTTGCATAAAAGTCAAACTCCGATCAACCCTTTTCATTTAAGCTTCCAACATGAAATTTATTCTTCCGAACAAATCCCGAAACGCTTGAAAATCAAAACCGACGATTCACACACGTCATAATACATCATATGAAACTATTCAAGACTTCAAATAGTAGAAAAGAGAGTAATGAATCAAAACGACAAGTCGGGTCGTTACATTCTCCCCTACTTAAGCATACGTTCGTCCTCGAATGTGCCAAGAGTTATTTCGAGGCCATCAAATCACTATTCCACCTTACCACGCACATACTCGGGGGTTATGCCACGTCACCCTATACCATATAGGCCTGACAACACCACATAACTGAAAATAACTAATTTAGTCTTAGCCCATTAACCTTGGAATCCAATTTCCAACATCCAAACATTTCGTTTCAAGGACCGAATCTAACATCTACACACTGTATGTGTCTTAATAAGCTGTATGAGGCCTTAGCCATAGCTCCATATGTAATCATATGATATACCACACAACTCGCATACTTGCAATAAATTATAATCACTGTAGCTACTTAAAACAAACCCGATACCGGTATTAAACCACATATCAAACAACAACTCATTCCAAAATCTTCGTACACAACCGGTAATAAAAGAAACACATGGAATCTCATAACCCCTTATCAGATCAACAAGTCATGGAGCTCTCTTGCCCCAACCAGAACCATAATCACTTTTTAAGCCGACTTTCAAAATTATCCTCCCGAATATACCGTAAACAAACATGATAGTACATATTCTAGGTCCAATAACCTTATATTATTAAACACAACAATCCCACAGACATGCCACACCAATATAACTCAAGTCACAACTGTGCTATCCGTGTACCCAAAAATGGAAAATGTCTCAAAGAAGAGAACCGTATTGCAAGTTCAACAAGCACCACCACAACCGCAATGCTATGAGCTCATCATATATAGTAGAACCAAGACGCACAAATCTAATAATGGTAGCCAGCTCCCCTAGAGCTCACATTAACATCAACTGTACGAACAACTCATGTGCTATAGTATCAATATATGAATCCGCACGGACAACTCACGTACTATAGTATCAATATATGGATCCGCACGGATAACTCACGTGCCAATAACATAATCCGCCTGGCATGGTCACCGACCTCCAGTCTAAGCATATAATACATGAGCAATCAATTAAGTACATATGTATATGATACATGAAATAAGATTCTCTTGCTCCTGGACTGGTATAAATAACACGCCATAGTGTAAGCATGTGCAAAGTCTGTTATCACACTTGAAATCGACAATTTAACGCAGAAATAGTAACTACCATGTTTATTCAGGGAATTAGCCTTTTGTAACCTCAAGTGCAGCCCAGATAGTTCTCAACAAAGGTAAGAATACGAGAAACGTTATAACTTTACGCTTAACAGTCAACTCTAGGCATATCATAGTCTAAGCACTCTTTTGAGTATAAATATTGGCCCCGATGCCCGCACATTGGCTCAAACCTCACATATATACGCACTCATAGTGCATAACTGTCCCAAATAATTAACACAACTAGTGTCTCCACTGGATTTAAATAAAATACCCACTTCAAACAGGTCACAACCTTGAAACAATATGCTTCTAAGTACTCCGAGTCTCCAAATTCATAGAACGCATGAATCATCATAACTGATCCTAACTATAGCATTTGAATGACTAACACATCTTTCATGCACAATCATCCCACGAGGAATTCTTCCAAAATTTTTTCGTGCCACATAGCAATAACTACAATATCAACAGTCTATCAACCAGGTGAGTACCGCAATACCGATGAACATCTGCAATTCAAAACGCTATGCGCCTTCTGAAATGCGCATCCTTCTCAGGGATTACCGAGCAGTTATAACATTCACCTAAATATCTGAAACTGACCATGTTGTCCAAAATTCTTGACTTTCCCTTCAAGACTGAACTGCCAACTTGTAGATGTAAATCTTAATCCCACACACCACACCACATATACCATGCCATCATGTGACAAGCACAAGAATCTCATTATGAACTCTGAGTCACCAGCAAATTACATACCTGGTTAGTTAGAAACCTTTCTCTTGCTCCCTTCCAGGAGGAAATCATAGTACATAACACGTTTTCCCACACCAGTAAAAATAATATCCGGTTCAAACTATGGTAGAAACCATCAAGAACACTTTGAAATCCATTTGCACATAACTAAGCCATTAGAGCTGAATCTCCCTAACTCTACCAAGCCACGCAGGTCACCAAACCTAAGAATATTACAACCAAAACATCTGTAGAGTCCCACCACATCATAGGTAACCAAAGAGCTGATCATACCATTACCATACTGGTCTAACCTACTACCAGTTCTATTTTCTCTGAGTTTCTTCTGAATTATCCCAAAGTTGACACTTCTCCTTGTCAGAACTCCACAATCCTTACCCAAAGCTCACTACAAGACATCCTAACATAAAACCACATCACCCTAAGGCCCATAAGTTACTGTATTCTTCTTAAGCACCCCCATAAGTACCACAACCGAAACGCCCACTCTAAAAATACCTTATGTGAATTTAAAATTGTTATTTAAAACTGTAGAATCCATAGTCATACAGAATTACCGCAAGTCTGGCACCATTAAATGTAAATCTCAGATTCTATCCATACACAAATTCGGAAAAATTCTCGATTGCCATATATAAATCTTGAACCCATTAGAACTTACTCGAGAGTCATCCACTCTCCTCAAATCTCAATTTCACCGTCCAAACGGGCTGAACTGCCTATGCTCAATTAGCACAACAACACCCCAAAGAAGTAACCATGCCTTAACGCAACCGAGCAAATTCATACAGCGTGCACACTACATCCGTCACGAATAACAATTCAACTCATTCCGTGATTTTCATATACTCATAAAGTGAAATGTAACATGTATCCAGGAATTTCTTTACTCGAGTCATCCTCGATCTCAATCTCTGCAGAAACCGATTCACATGTATGTCTCAAACCAAAACCAATACAACACATAATCATGAAATCAAATCGTTAATAGAAGGCTCCCCCACTTGGCTCAAATCCATAGAACAAAACATTCCATAACTCACAATATCCAAACTCTATTACTACCATAATATTGCAGTCATTTCAACGAAAATTCTTCACAAGCTCAGGTAACATAAACCATAAAATACCTCAATTTATCTGCTAAGCTCGCATTTATTCTCTTGATAGTCGAGTCAACTTTCTCACCCATATTCGAATTCAAATCTCAACACATACCCTCCGCTGGTAGAAAATAAAATCTCCACTCAACATTATAAGGAACACACCTACGTAGATTACTCTGCAGGAGATAACCTACATGCTTAGCCTCAAATTGGCATCTTGTTATACCCTTTCGCAGCCACAATTTCTACGCAATCACTTAATCTTTCTGAGTCCAAACTCATTATCAAGACATGAGAATTTAATTTGTACCCAATTTCATAACGTGAAAGACCCTTCAACACACTCATAACCCGAGACTATATGTCACATCAAGACAGGAATTAAGCACCCAATAGTCCTTTTCACATCCCAAACAAACTTATCTCGTCATATTCAAACCATCTGGACACATTCTGTAGTCACATCATGCTCATCATATAGCTATTCAGCCGCTCATCAAGCCATAAATTTCACTCATAGGGACACCGCTAGACATATGAGTCCAAATGTATAAGTTCACACAACTGAAGCTACCCAGCCTAAGTTGCGGTCTAAATCTGGCCTCAAGTCCTCCAGACTGGCTCATCACCAGAACACAGAATACACATCTCAAACATTGTTCATGGAATCATAAGTCGGCGATGCACAACTGATACCGAGTGCTCACATGCGCACACAAATGCGTGGAAGGAATTCAAAGAATTATGTTTCAAGATGAATCAATTCTGCACGATAACGAAAGAAAGATGGGAAATTATCCTAAATGCCATGTAGCCTCTCGAAGATAAGTATGGACGTCATCATACCGATCCGCAAGACTCTACTAGACACTTGCTCATAGCTTGTAGAACTTATGAACCTAGAGCTCAGATACCAACTTATCATGACCCAAAATCCAACTAGCCGTGATGACACCTAATCCAACCCATTAGGTAAGCCAATTTACAAATATCTGATTCAAATAATATTTAACTGACCCTATTAAACGCCCCAAAGACTGGTAGTACAAATCATGAGCTTCTAAGAATAGAATTTAAGAAACTGGTATGCAATAATACATCATCTATTCGAAATGTACATGAACAAGTTGTTATAAATCTAAGGCTACCATGAACAAGAGGCAGCTACAACCGAAATGCAGGTACATCTTCAGATCCAGCTCCCAACGAACATAGCAACATCAACAGCCAACATCTGCACGCAAGGTGCAGAAGTGTAGTATGAGTACAACCGGCCCCATGTACTCAATAAGCAACAAACCTAACCTTAGGTTGAAAGTAGTGACGAGCTTGCACCAAGGTCAGAGTCCACTCAATAACCAATAGCATCTCATAACAATACAATTTAAAGCAACACAAGTAGTAACTCAATAATAGAATGCTCAGCTCATATACAATTCCGGAAAAAAATATTTTCTTTTCAAGTATAACAGTAAAACTCAAATCCTTTGCCGAAAATCACCAAAAATATGAGTATGTCTGAAAACTCTGATTTTTCCAAAAATTCCTTTCAACAATAAATAAGATGTTTCATTTTCTTTTCACATATCCAGTGGAAAATGCATCACTATGCCCATATGCCAATATGTGTGAGAAGTCATGAATGACGTGATACCGTACAACATGAGGAAAATGCATCTCTATGCATGCATGTCAAGACTGCATGTCAATGCGATCCACCTCAGTATAAAACCATAAGCATACTCTCGGAGTATCATTTTACTCAGTCCTCCTAGTCACTCAATCCTCTCAGTTACTCAGACCTCCCAGCCACTCAATTCTTACAGTCACTCAGTCCTCCCAGTCACTCAATCCTCACAGTCTCTCATGCCTCACAGTCACTCAATCCTCCCAAGTCACTCGGCACTTGCGCTCAGTAGGTACCTGCGCTCACTAGGGGTGTGTACAGACTCCGGAGGGGCTTCTTCAGCCCAAGCGCTATAGCAAGCCAATTATGGCATAAATCAGTCACTCATGTTGCGGCGTGCATCCCGATCCCATAAATAATAATATATATAAAGCCAATATGGCCTGCTGCGGCGTGCAACCCGATCCCATAATCATCCTCACAATCAGGCCCTTGTCCTCATTCAGTCATCAATCTCTCCATTCTCTCGGGCTCACAATGTCATGAAAATCAGCCCAAAAATGATGATATGTTGAATCAATAAATAGCAATAGAGACTGAGAGATGATATGAAATGAATGAACATGAATGAGTTTCAAATTTCAATTTAAAAAAAATTCAACAACAATATGACCTTTGTGGGTCTCAATAATACCGACATATAGCCTCAACATTATTTTAACATGATTCTCAGCTCAATAGCTATAGTACGTAGAGATTTCCATGATTTCAGATAAGTTCAGGTAACTACATAGTAACATAGGAATAACGGAATCACAGTTCACACGGTGCACGCCTACACGCCCGTCACCTAGCATGTGCGTCACTTCAACACCAAACACATAACACGTATAATTCAGGGTTTATATCCTCAGCTCCAAGATTAGAAGAGTTACTTACCTCAAACAAGCCAAATCCAATACCGAGCAAGCTGTACAATACTTTGAAAATTCCATTCCGCGCGTATCAACATCCATACGCCTTCCTATGTCCTCAATTCAAGCCAAACGACTCGTATCTATTCAAACAACATGCAAATTAATCACAACTTACTCTAATGCTTACAATTTAACAATTTACAAAAATTCCTAACTCAGCTCGAAAAATTGACAGTAGGGCCCATATCTCGGAATCCGATGAAACTCACAAAATCTGAACACCGTTCCGATACGAGTCCAACCATACAAAAATTATTAAATTCCGACATCGGATTGACCTTCAAATCTTCATTTTACATTTTTGGAAGAGTTTATAAAAATCTGATTTTTCTTCCATAAATTCATGGATTCATGATGTAAATAAATATGGAATCATAAAATACAATCAATATAGGATAAGGAACACTTACCCCAATGTATATCCGTGAAAATCGCCCAAAAATCGCCTAAACCGAGCTCCCCGGCTTTATTTTTTGTCAAAAATGGCTGAAAACCCCCGTTTTATGGGGTTTTTACGTTTGTGGCGCCACAGGTGGCGTGGGGCACTGCCTGTGGCGCCCTTACCAGTACCTCCAGCAGTCCCAGTGCCAGGGATAGTGCCCCACGCTATCTTGGGCGCCGACGCCGACGACAAATCTCTCCCGACACGGAAATGGGCATAACTCTCTCATACGATGTCCGAATTCGATGATTCTTTTTGCTATGGATCCATAATTTCAATAAGGATCTAATGCTTTAATCAAAACTAAATGTGGAGCTCATTTGCTTAAGGTTATACCACGTACCACGTACTCTGGAAGAATCGACGTCGCAACATTCTAGGCTCGATGCCGAAACATAGCAAATTAAGTCAGACTGACCTCAAATTTTACACACAAGTCATTAATGACATAACAGACCTATTTTAAATTTCCAAAATCAGATTTCGACCTTGATATAAAAAAGTCAACTCCCCAGTCAGACTTCCAACTTAAATTTCTATTTTAGTCATTTCAAGCCTAATTTAACTACTGACTTCCGAGTAATTTTTCGGATATACTCCTAAATCCAAAATCACTATACGGAGCTATTGGAACTATCAAAACTCTATTCCGGAGTTGTTTGCATAAAAGTCAAACTCCGGTCAACCCTTTTCAATTAAGCTTCCAACATAAAATTCATTCTTCCGAACTAATCCCGAAACGCCTGAAAATCAAAACCGATGATTCACATACGTCATAATATATCATAAGAAGCTATTCAAGACTTCAAATAGTAGAAAGGAGAATAATTACTCAAAACGACAAGTCGGGTCGTTACAATTATCTGGGATTTAACTTTAGATATTTCACTTTTAATGTTTAAGTGAGTCTCTCGAATTCACTTAATTATCAGTACAAATATTTAGTAGAAACTTCTCTCTCGATTAAGTTTCAGCGTCATAAAATGAACCAAATTAAGCTTTGTGAAGATATGCAAGAATGCGTAGTAGATCGGTCTTTAGGGAAACCTCTTTCGATTATTCTCCTAACTAGGTTTAATCAATGATTCAACTAGCCTCGTTCGATTACTTAGAAAAATCTATGAACTCAACCAACAATATATTGCAAGGATATCACAAGTTATGTCTCTTTCGATTACAAGTTTCGATTACAAGAACAAGTGAATATAGATGCAACAATTAAATCTTCCAAAAATGATTCAAATATATAAAAATAGAGTTATAATCTACAAACAATCATCAATATACCAAATCCATCAAAACCTAAAAGGATCTACTCCATCAACATGGAGAAGATTTTTCACAAATATAACAAAAATATAGGAAACCATAAATTCAATCCAAATCGGATCTTGAGTGAGGAAGGAATGATGAAATCCTTGTGCTTGTGTTCTTCCTACTCCTCCTTAGCCTCCTTGACCTCCTTAGGTCGAAATCTATCCAAAAGTCCCAAAAATGGTATTTTTTCGTATATTTAAGACACCCCCAATAATTCCCGGATGAAAATACCCTTTTTAGCAGAAATGGGAAGATACTCTAACATTTTTGTACTACCGCGCCGCGGCATGTGACTCGCTTGTGGCCAATTCCAGTACGATTTGCAAATCACTTTCTGGGCATAATTTGCATTGCCGCGCCGCACTGGGCGATGCAGCATGCGTCGCGTTAGTGGCATTTTCTAGCAACTTTCAATTTGCACAAAATTGGCCAAAAACCTTTGTCCCCCCACGTATGCAGACATGCTAATTAGATATGACTCTTTAATGCTTTGTCCCCCAAGAATGCTCACTTTAATGCTTTTTGCCTTACTTTCCATTATCTCTTTCCTTTCTAAATTATTTGTGGTTGTCTTCTAATATTAGCTTTAATCCTTTGCATTATGGATTTTTCCACTAGCACCTCATTAGTCACGTTAGCTTGCATCATAATTTCATCCAGTTTCTATGAATGCTCAGCTTTCGACCCTGAAATCGATCCCGACTTAATCCCTTGGGCTTTTACTCAGACTTCAAAACTCCTAATAGCTCGAATTAGCTCCGTAAAATCTAAATAACTCGAGATCACTCCTACACGGCATAAAATACATAATAAGTGTAAAACACTACTAATTAAAGCTCAACATAAGTAAAGTGCAGTGAATTAGAGTGCAATAAGCGACCAAAAATACGAAATTATAGCCTACCATCAACACCCCACACTTAAACCATTTCTCGTCCTCGAGCAATCAAGCTACACTTTACTTAGACACGAACTTTTTAAACAACTCTCCTAACTCATCACACTAAGAGTAATAGATCAGATTAAGCACAATACAATAACATCCTCGCCTCAAGAGTTGACTCAACAACACCACGCATTTTTCACAACCTGATCACTTACTCTAACACAGAGGTCAATGACATCACCTTTCTTTCATGAATCAAGTGCCCTCACACAATAACATAGAGTAGTTCCACACACAATAAAGTTTAAGAACAATTAGGAACTTAATATAGGAAGAATTCACTCGCTCTCAGAAACAATATTCATGTGCCACAAAAGATGTACCATAAGCTTGCCCGTAATATGCTACTTTACTAATTTAGCTCATTCAGTCAAGGATCAAGTAAGACTTTGTTTGGTTGTAATATAAGTTGCGGGATGGGTATGATATATTTGATTGACTATACCTCCCTAAGCACTTTAATACAAATAATTTAACCATTAAAAATTCCATATTTATGTCAAACCATAACTCCACCTTCACATCCGTATATGTCAACTCCCAACTTCTTTAAGCACACATACATCAAAAGTTACCACTATCAATGAATATTTGCACAACAATGCAACTATATATTTTTTCAATTCACATGGCTCTTATTATTATTTTTTTCAAAACAGTGCACCTTTCTCCTTATTTCATTATCCACTCAAAACCCAAACCAACACCCCACACTTTAAACTTTTACAAGGTTCATAACAATTTCAAGTGCTCGCGAGAGGTAAAATAGGTAAGGCTTGTAATGTGGTTACCAAAGTAACAGGATTACATGCTCAAAGGGGTTAACTAATATATATAACAATTAGGTGGGTATAACATATAAATGGCTCAACAAAGAAATGCCTATATCACTTCCAAGACTAAATGAAACTACTATTTCGCTTTGCAAACACACGGGGCAAGTTCTAGACATCAAATGCAATGCACAGAATACACAAAGCCTCACACACACATGGCACAAAACTCGCTCAAGATTGGACTCATCAAGACACTCTAATCAAAGTAATTAAGCAAAGTTAAGATCATACAATTTAAGGTGCTTATACAAGAGTCAAAAATTGAGCCTAAGCATCACAACTAAAGCACTTACTATTCTCAAGGCATTATATAGTCAAGAGATATTGCTTTCAAATCACAGCACAAGGTTTCCTACTCCTAACAAAAGTAAAAACTAACTACACCCGGTTCAAACAAAACCCTTGAAAAAGAACCGTGTCACAAAGAAAAACCAAGGGGGAATTCAAACGCTATCTAAAAAAATATTTTGTTTTTTTCTTTTGATTTAATACCTCAAGAAACCTGTCGAATGACATCCATCGTCAGGAAAAATAAAAATTTTTAAAATTTTCAATCAAATGAATTACAAAAACACACATACACACAGACATTTATACATTCTATACATATATGCATCCCCACCCCACACTTTAAATTGTTTTATGTCCCCATGACACACAAATAAAAGCAAGAGGTATGGAAAACTTCCCTGAACATCTAGTCGGGGTTTGAGTCGAAGTTGGGCTCCATCCCTTGCGCCCGAACTAGTGCACTCATCTATGCCGATAGCTTCTTCTCGGCCTTCTTGAGGTACACCACACACTTTTCTTTCTCACTCACTGCAACCTTCTCTTTCTTGCCCTTCAGTTTCCAAACAATACTAGCAGCTAGCTTCTCCCTTTTTACCCCCGTTTCTACAACCATCTCAAAAGTCATAATCTCCTCGCCCACTCTAAGCATGAGTTTTCTCTCATATATATCTAATATTGCTCTGCCCATTGCTAGGAATGGTCTTCCTAGGATGAGGGGGACCTCTTTGTTCTCTTCCATATTACCCACTATGAAATTCACAGGAAATACAAACTTATCTACCCTAACTAAGATATCTTCAACTATTCTCTCGGGTGTTAGAGTCGTTGGTCTGCCAGCTGCAAAGATATTGGTCAAGACCTTATCTATCCAATCTCCTTATCTAGTTTTCTTGTAAATAGATAGAGGCATTAAATTAATTGAGGCACCAAAATCACATAGAGACTTATCAAAATTAGTAGTGCCTAAAGAGCAAGGTATGGTAAAACTCTCTCGATCTCCACACTTTTGTGGGAGTTTGTTTTGCAATATTACACTGCAATGCTTTGTGAGCTTGACCACTGAGGTCTGTTCTATTTTCTTCTTCTTTGTCAGGATCTCCTTCAAGAACTTAGCATAAGCCAGCATCTGTGAGAGCACTTCTGTGAATGGTAGGTTTACATGATCCTGTTTCAGCATATATAGAAATCTCTCGAACTGCTTATCTAGCTTTTCTCTACTTATCTTTTGGGGAAAAGGCAGTGTAGGCATATGCTTGTTCGCCTCAGGTTCCTCCCTTCTCGAGCTTTCTTCCTTCTTCTTTTCGATACCACTTTTCAGCTGCTCCCCGCTTTCTTTTTCATGTCTCATATCTTTGTGGATTGGGGTGAGATCTTTCAACACTTTCCCACTTCTCAAAGTTACAACATTCACTGTTTCTTTGGGATTTCTTTCTGTATCAGGCGGAGTGTTGTTGGGGCTCTCTTACACAATAGAGTAGCTAAGTGCCCAACCTGTCTTTCCAGGCTTCAAAAAGATATACCCAATTCTTTGATAGCTGCATCATGGGCATCAAGCCTCTCATCTGTCTTGATAATGAAGGTCTTCATAAGATCTTCCATGCTGGGTTGATTCGACTGTGGAGGATCATACTGCTGCCTCTGTTGATTTTGAAAACCTGGAGCTCCTTGTTACTGGAATCTGGGGTTATTTTGTTGCCATGCATTTGCAGTACCCCCAGGTGAACTCCATAAAAAATCGGGGTGTCTCTGACCCATTGCATTAAAATTATAGTTCCCTACAACATTCACTTCCTCAGTTGAAGCTTGACACTCATGAGTAGAGTGTCCTCTTCCACATATATCACAAGCTGCGTGGTGTACATTTTGCATCGAAGCTACAATTAGCTTTCTTATTTCTTAAGCCATAGCATCAAGCTGTACTTGCGCAGATGTAGTAGCATCAACTTGGTGAATACCAGTTAATTTTCTTCTTTCCACACTATCAGAGGGCCACTGATTAGCATATTCTGGTAACTCATCAAGAAGTGTAACTATCTCCTCCGTAGTCTTCTTCATAAAGGGGCCTCCAACTGCATTGCTTAATGTTCTACGCGAGGTCGGTCTCAATCCATCCCAAAAATCTTGGAGTTGCATCCATAGTTCAATTCCTCTATGTTGACACTTTCTAACTATCTCCTTAAACCTCTCCATGCTTCAAAAATAATTTCATTCTCTTTCTGACAGAAGTTATGGTTTTCTCTTATATATTTGCCTGTTTTGGCTGAGGAAAAATATTTATCAAGAAATTTTCTGGTCATTTCCTCCCATGTTCTAATTGATCCATTTGACAAGCTTCGAAGCCACTGCTTCGCACCATCTTTAAGTGAAAAGGGGAATGCCCTTAAATAAACTGCATCTTGTGACACCCCATTGTATTGAAAGGTGTTCATAATCTCCTCGAAGTTCATCAGATGCGTGTTTGAATCTTCGTTCATCTTCCCTCTGAAAACGCAGTTGTTTTGAATGGTTTGAAGCAAACCTTGCTTCAACTCGAAATTATTGGCTGCAATTGGAGGTGGTCTAACACTTGACAATCCTTGATTGTAGATTAGTCTGGCATAGTCACCTAATGCTCTACCAGGCCTTCGTAGCGTATTCTCAAATTGGTGTTGAATCAAGGGTCTATTTAGACATGAATCTTTTACCCCTATTGTCTTCGACAGTTTCCTCAGCAGCTCTATGGGCTGCCTCAACAGTTATCCTTGCAGCTGCCTCTACCTCATTGCCATTGTTATTAGCCATATGTTCTTAGGTTGAAGGTTGCCCCAAGAACCTTATGGTGAACACTTTCTCCTTCCTCAGTTGTCGCATGTATTTTTCCAATTCTGGTTTGTAGGTTATTACTTCTCTACAAGAAGATCGTGTCATACACCATGGACTTAACCTGTTGCCTGCACACGGAGGAGAAACCCGTGAAGAACAAAATAAAAGAAAAAAATTAAAAACTAATTCCTGAATTAGCACTACAAACTAATTCCAACACTATTGATTTCCAATCCCCAGCAACGACGCCAAAATTCGACAAGCGCAAAACACACACTTAAATTGTGCTCGCTAATCAAAGATAATATAGTATAATATCGTGTCCACATGGATTGAATTTAAACAATGTTCTCGTAATTTGTAGCTAGATTTCCATCCAGAAGAATTAACAATCAATATTTATATGATTAATAACTAAAATTAACTAAGAATCTAAAGCTATTGACTAATGAATCGCAACAAAGGTAAGCAAGGAAGTTATCAATGGGATAAAATAGGGTTTTGACGTAATACGTGCAAGATAATTGTCTGGGATTTAACTCTAGATAATTCACTTCTAATGTTCAACTGAGTCTCTCAAATTCACTTAATTATCAGTACAAATATTTAGTAAAACTCCTTTCTCTATTAAGTTTCAACTTCACAATATGAACCAAATTAAGCTATGTGAAGATATGAAAGAATGCGTAGCGGATCGGTCTTTAGGAAAACTTGTTTCGATTATTCTTCTAACTAGATTTAATCAATAATTCAACTAGCCTCTTTCGATTACTTAGAAGAATCTATGAACTCAACTAACAATATAGTGCAAGGATATCACAAGTTATGCCTCTTTCGATTATAAGAACAAGTGAATATAGATGCAACAATTAAATCTTCCAAAAATGATTCAAATACAGAAAAATAGAGTTATAATCCACAAACAATCATCATTACACCAAATCCATCAAAACCTAAAAGGATCTACTCCATAGACATAGAGAATTTATTCACAAATATAACAAAAATATAGAAAAACATAAATTCAATCCAAACCCGGATCTTGAGTGAGGAAGGAATGATGAAATCCTTGTGTTTGTGTTCTTCCAACTCCTCCTTAGCCTCCTTAGGTCAAAATCTGTCCAAAAGTCCCGAAAAAGGTATATTTTCCATGTATTTAAGTCATCCCCAGTAATCCTCGAACGAAAATACCCTTTTAAGCGGAAATGGAAAGATACTCTAATATTTTTGTACTACCGCACCACATACCGCACCGCGGCATGCGGCGCGCTTGTGGGTCATTCCAGTACGATTTGCAAATCACTTTCTGGGCATAATTTTCAATGCCGCGCTGCACTGGGCGCCGTGTTAGTGGCATTTTCCAGCAACTTTCAATTTGCACAAAATTGGCCAAAAACCTATGTCCCCCACGTACGCAGACATGCTAATTAGATGTGACTCTTTAATGCCTTTTCCCCCAAGAATGCTCACTTTAATGCTTTTTGCCTAACTTTCTATTATCTCTTTCCTTTTCCAATTATTTGTGTTTTTCTTTTAATATTAGCTTTAATCCTTTGCATTATGCATTTTTCCACTAGCACCTCATTAGTCACGTTAGCTTGCACCATAATTTCATTCAGTTTCTATGCATACTCAGTTTTCGACCCGAACTCGATCCATACTTAATCCCTTGGGCCTTTACTCAGACTTCAAAACTCCAAATAGCTCGAATTAGCTCCGTAAAATCTAAATAACTCGAGATCACTTATACACGGAATAAAATACAAAATAAGTGTAAAACACTACTAATTAAAGCTCAACATAAGTAAAGTGTAGTGAATTAGAGTGTAATAAGCGACTAAAATACGGGATTATAGCCTACCATCAGTGCTCTTTGACCTCCATCAATTTCTTCCAAGCATGTGATTGTCTAGATCTCCACTTTTTCATCACCGGATGTTTAGAATGGCAATACTTAACTTTCAAAAAGGATGCCCAAAGAGAATTATTGGTTCTGAAATTCCACCACCTCTTTATAGCTAAAGTATCACTGATTTCTTCAATTTTTCTGACCCCAATACCACCTTCCTCCTTAGTATGGAAAAGATTTGTCCATGCAATCTAATGATACCTATTGTTATCATTTTCTTGTCCCCAAAATACCAGTTTGGATCGAAGAATAGGCACTCACGAATTAGCAGCATATTTGCGGGATCTATCGAGTGGAAAACCGGGATGTCGATACACCGAAGAGCTACCAAACACGATCACCAACAAGAGAGTAGCAAGTGCTGGCTTGGGGCTCAGAGCTCCTTAAGCTTGGGTTTGCTTCGGGCTTGCGTTCGACCTTGGCTTCGGGGTTGGCTCCTAGGCCCAGCTAACAATAAACTACAACACCAGATCTCCAGAGGATAATACCCTAAAAGAAAGACTGGTGATTCCTCGATACCAAGGTTGAGGCTCCTTTACAAGTTGAGTACTAAAGGTCCTCGGACTTCCAGGCGGCTTTTCTTTTGGGCAGCTGTTCACCGTTGGATCTCGCCAGTATAACCCCCTATAGTGCTCTGTAGCTGCCTTCCTCGCTTCGTCTTCGGCTTTCAGAGTTGTGAACTAACCTCTTCCTTTTACAGCCAGACAACTGGCAGATAAGCTGGGCATCTAAAGAACACAAGATCCGAGCTGCCGCTAGGCATAAAAGTTATATTGTCAACTAGGGAAATTGGCACAACCAGGCATCTCAAACATTGATAAGGGAAGAATCAGGCTTTTATTAGGATGATATTCCTTTCATCCGAATGGGCAATCTACTCAAGAGTTTAGGCCCCTAATTCGGTCTATGTCTGGGATGTTGCGGTATTCAAAGGCGAGGGGCTCCAAAAGCGGATGCGATCAGCCTTAGAGGAGAGGGGCTCCAAAAGTGGATGCGATCGGCCTCAAAGGAGAGGGGAGGCAACTTGGGATTCTAGGCAAAGTGCTTTTTTTGTATATAGGCCTTCGTATAGGATAGGATTTTCATTCCTCCCACCAAAGCTAGAAAAGAAAGGAGCTCTCTCTTTTTTCCAGCCTTCTTTTTATTTTGAAGGCATAGGAAAGTGTCTTTCAATAAGCTTGATAGTTCCCTTTGGTGGGCATAATGTAGCTAAGGTATAAGTGGGGATTGCCTGCATCACATGTTTGATAAGTATCATTCTACCCCCATATGATAAGAGTCTACCCTGCCACCCACTCAACCTTTTAACTATCTTAGTTACCAGAATATCAAAATACACCAATTTCTTCTTCTCTACATATATGGGGCAACCTAGGTATGTAAAGGGGAAGTTATGGTTCATGAAATCAGTGGCCTCTCTCATTTTATTGATTTTGGAGGGTGACACTTTAGGATCAGTAAGAAAGGAACTCTTATCTCTATTCAGCTTCCACCTAGATGATTTCTCATACTTCTTGATTTGCTCAAAGACCTGCTTGATAGAGTATTCATTTCCACTAGTGAAGATAACCAAATCATTCGTATATGCAAGATGTGTAATCTGTGGTCCCCTCTTATCCATATAAAAGGAACATACTTGGGGTCTGAAAGAAGTTTATTTAGAAGCCTTGATAGCACCTCAGCGCCTATGATGAAGAGAGATGTTGATAACGGATCCCCTCGTTTAAGCCCTTGTGCTGAGGTGAAAAAACCTTCCCTTTTGCCATTGATAATAATGATGTACCACACTCTAGCTAACAATCTCCAAATTAATTTAATCACCCCTTCCGAAAAGCCAAACTGCCTCATGACTGAAGTAAGAAAAGGCCAAGACATTCTGCCATATGCCTTAGCCATGTCAAGCTTGATCATCATGCTACTCCCTCTATTAAATTCTGAAATACCATGTACAATTTCATGTGTTAATAACACATTTTCTGTGATGGCTCTTCCTTTGACAAACCCAGATTGGTTTTCTGAAATCAACTTGGGAAGCAGTGGGTTCATTCTTCTAGATAAGACCTTAGTAATGATCTTACTAGAGAAATTACTAAGGCTAATTGGTCGTAGATTAGAAAAACAAGTTGGTGACTCTACTTTTGGTATCAACACTAGGCATGTATGAGTGTAGTATTTTGTGAGACTGTTTCCCTTGAATAAACTTTGCACCACATTCACCACTTCCTTGTTGATAATGTGCCAACATCTTTGGTAAAAAACTCCATTATAGCCATCTGGTCCAGCTGAACTTGTGGGGCACATGCCAAAGACTGCATCTTTAATCTCTTTTTTGATAGGGACATCTGCTAAAAACTCATTCTCCTCCTATGAAATATTATTTGGAAAGCAATTAAGAGTATCTGGGTTCACCTGGTGTTGTTTTAAGTTGAAAAGCTTCTCAAAATGTCTGATTGCTGCTCTAGCAATTTTATCATCCCTATGTATCCACCTTCCTTTGTGATTTTTATCCTGACTAGTTATAACCTCCTTTTGTCTTTGAATTACACTGTGAAATAGTTTAGTGTTGCATTCTCCCTCCTTAAACCATTTGACTTGGGACTTTTACCTTAGTATTGACTCTTGCATAGTCATCCATTTAACATATTCAGCATGTGTCCTATTCAGTTCTTCCCTTGTAGCATCAGTGTTGTGAATCAACTCC
Source organism: Nicotiana tabacum (assembly GCF_000715075.1). Classification (NCBI taxonomy): domain Eukaryota; kingdom Viridiplantae; phylum Streptophyta; class Magnoliopsida; order Solanales; family Solanaceae; genus Nicotiana; species Nicotiana tabacum. The sequence goes on along the minus strand of NC_134092.1, from coordinate 118,386,579 downwards.
AGCTCTTCTAACTGTTGCACCTTAAATTTTCACTCATTGAAATTTTGATGAACATCACCAATGATCTCTCTGGACCAAGTAGACAACCTTCCACCTAGTGTCTTCAACCTTTGTTGTAGTTGCCATATTGCATTTCCATCTATCCGAGTATCCCAAATTTGTTGGACTAAATCAAAGAATCCTGGTTGATCAACCCAAAAATTAAGGAACTTGAAATAATTGACCCCTGTTCCCTGATCATTCTGGCATCTCAAAAGAATTGGTTTGTGATCCGATCCCGTCCTCCCTAAGTGTCTCACAAAGTTATTCTGGAATCTTTGTGTCCACGTATCGTTAATTAGAATTCTGTCCAATCTCTTCCATACCCTTTTCTCTGGTCTCCAATTGTTGCACCATGTGAATTTTGGCCCCACGAATCCTGCATCTACAACAACGCATGAGTCCATACAGGAAATAAAGTCAAAACTCTTATTTTCTCTATGTGGTCTGCCCCCCATTTTTTTCATCAGGGTCCATGATCACACATTAAAATCTCCTCCTATGCACCATGGTCCAAGAATTGTACTGTTGATGGTTTCCAATGAATTCCAAAGCTCCTTCCTTTCCTCGGCTGTACATTTTGCATAAACTACTGTGATGTACACATTGTCTATTCCTAATCCATCTTCAAATTCTATTGTAACTTGTTGTTCCTCATTTGTCAAGACTATACCCTGAAGGTTATGTGACCAAAAATACCAGATTTAACTAACTTCATTAGTTACACAATTCTAAAGTCCCAATAATCTCCTATATCCTTCTATTTTCTCCTTTTTTGCAAAAGGCTCAACGACTGCTACAAAATCCATCTTGTTCATATTGATCAAATGCTTCAATCGATGTACTACTTTCTTGGATCTCATTCCCCTTATATTCCATAAAATTGCACTAATCATGGAAAATAATAGGTGTTGAGTTATTGCGTGTCCTTCCCCTTGTTACTGGGACTGAATTTATTTCTTCCTTGCTTGCCTCTCTTTATAGACTGACTTCTTCCTCTTTTAAAAGGAGAAAGACTTTCCTTTTCAATAACATCCTTCAAGTGAACCTTAGCTGGATCTTCGAGTTTATTATTATGATCTCATATTGGTTTTGGTGTCTCTACTATACATTGTTCCACCTCCTCATCGAATTCATTGTCAGCTTCCTCTATAGCTTCCTCCTCCATAAGATTCCCATGCAGTTCTACTACTAGATTAATACCCGACTGATTCTTGATACATGTAGCTAGGCTTGAGAATTTCTTGACTAATTCCTCAACTACTTGATTACTGCTGCCCATATCCTCCTGGGACACTACTTTATTATTATTTCCTCCATATGCTAATCTTGTTTCCGATGTTTCAGTTACCCGCTCTAGTACTGGTTGACTCACGCTTTTATTTTGTATTGCTTGTTCTATGAAAACATTTCTTGCTGCCTCTTTTTGTGCCTTGTATTGTACTTCTTGCTCCAATTCCGTTTGGCTAGTATTTCTTGAGTCTTTAATAATCTTTTTCTTGCTTCCTTCCAATTGTTTACTGCCTGGTTTGAAAGTAACTTTAGTCCTCTTTCTAGGAACTTTCTTGGCCTTTTTCTGTTTCTTTCCCTTTGTTTTGGTCCTTTTAATTATTAAAGATATATGGACTGCACCTTCAATTCTTGTATTTTTAATCTCTGTACCTTGAGTTTCTCTACCATTCTTATTTATTTCATTAGTAGCCTGATCACCTTTACTCATTTTTTCCACATACTTCCCTTTCGCCTCCACCACTTGTTTATTCTATGTGGTTCCTTTGTTTGTTGCAATAAGTTTTCCTTTGTTTCCTATTTCTGTTTGTCCTTTCTTGTTTTTATGTTGCTTGTTTCTCCCCTTTCCTGGCCTTTGCTTTCTTCTATCTTCTTGTTCGCCACATTTTTCTCATTGTCATCTGCCTTCGTTGATGTTTCTGTACTTTTCGTTTCTGTCTCCGTGCTTTCCTTTATTCTTATACGCTCCAATACTCGGCAATTAACCAAAGAGTGTCCTAGTTTTTTGCAGTGCTTACAAAACTTAGGCGCATATTCATACTCAACTTTCTGCACAAAACCTTTAATTGGAGAGTCCTCGTCTTTATCTCCTACCCAAACACTAGTAAGAAGTGGTTTAAGCAAATCAACCTCGACTCTCACTTTGGCCATGCTTGGTCTGGTTTTGCTCCTCGTTGCTGTGTCCATCTCCAATGGTGTACCAATCTCTCTTGTAATTTGCCGCAAATAATACCATGTGTGCAAGTGGAAAGGTAATTGAGGGAGAAGTACCAATACTGGTACTATTGGTAGGTCTTCCTCCAGCTTAAAATCCGGACTCCACTTCTGTAGCCACATTTGAAGTCCATCAATTTTCACAGACCTTTTAAACCAAATCGTGAAGTCTTCATCATTTGTAAAGTCCAGGAAAACGTTGAAATTGTCATACACTCCTATTTTAACTGAGCCCTTCAGAGAAAAAAGTTCAGAGAAGAGTGACCTAATTCTGTCGATTTGAGGACGAACACTGATGAATCTCCCCACAATTGTTCTTCTACATTCATCAGCCATGGAGTTTGCTTTAACCACCGTGTTAGCATAGGAGTTAGTTGTTGGAATTCCGCCTTGTATCTGATTCGCATTCGCTGGGGTTGAGTTGTTATGTTCAGTACGCGCCGGATTATTGCCATGCGGGGCTCCATAGGGTGGAGCGTAGATCGCACTCGCGTTGAAGTAGCTAAAATTGCGTGTTTTTTTTCTGCGCGTGAGGCGCGCTCTTTTACTCAACTCTTTAGATGAATTTCTACTTCTACTTCCGAATTCTTTACTACGTTGTTACTACAAACACAATATCAATCAAACATACACACATATAAGGCAAACAAGTGAAGCATAAAAAAATGTCTTTTATTTGCTCCCAGTCGAATGCATTTTGAGTGCATTGTCATAATGTGGACTTGTAATCTTTAATTATGAGTGTCATTATAGGTAAATTATATTGTTTTTCATTTTAAATCTTTTAAAATTTCATTCAATGCATGCCGTTTGAGATAGTCCAAATAAAGTAATCTTTTGGATCTATCATATGAATCTTTATATATACTTCTAATAAACGAGGTTTCATTCATATCTTTCGTTTCAAAATTGTGTCAAAGAATTTTTTTGCCTGATCACTTATCAACCCTAAATCGAAACTCAAAGTGAAATATGCCATCCACATATACGAATAGAAGAATATCTTTGACCCACCGATCTTATGTAAATAATCAACAATATTTGCTGTAAATTCAAATAAAAAACAGGTTAAATTTTATATAATATTGGAGAGAAGCCTTGTTATAGTCATAAATGGAGATATTCAGCCTAGAAACTAGGCAACTCTTGTCTTTATCACAAAGTCCTCTGGGCTCACACATGTATATTTTTTCTTTAAAATTTCCATTCAAGAATGCTATTTTTATATTCATGTGATATAACTCTAAATCATAGTGAGTTACTAATGTCATTTGAAGATTCTTAATTAATGATTCCTTTTTGATACTGAGGAGAAGTTTTTATAGCAATACCTTCCGATTGAGTGGAAACTCTGTCCATCAATCTAGGTTTATGTCATTCAACATTACTAGATATTCTTTTGGGTAAATTAAAAAACCTATCGGACCTTATAGTAGTGTAAATGTAACGACCCGACTTGTCGTTTTAAGTATTTACGTCCCGTTCAGTGACTTAAGATTTCGAGCAGCCTCGCAATATGGATTATGACCCGCGTGTGTGGTCGAGTTTGATTTACGGACGATTCAGAGTGATTTGGGATATTTAGTCCCTAAGACGGAAGCTTAAGTCTTAGGATTTCGATTGCAGTCGAAACTGTATGAAGACGACTCCGGAATGGAGTTCTGACGATTCCGTTAGCTCCGTTGGGTGATTTTGGACTTAGGAGCATGTACGGACTGTGAATTTGAGGTCTGTAGCCAATTTAGGCTTGAAATGACAAAAGTCAAATTTTTGGGAAGTTTGACCGGGGAGTTGACTTTTTGATATCGGAGTCGGAATGCGATTTCGAGAGTTGGAACAACTCCGTTATGTTATTTGGGATTTGTCTGCAAAATTTGACGTCATTCCGGGTTGGTTTGATAGGTTTTGGCACGAGTTTTAGAAGTTGGAAGTTGGGGGCCTGCCTGGCGTTAAGCCTTCGCAAACGAGACTCGTGTCTCGTGAACGCGAAAGGCAGAAGTCGTAAGGCATCACGAACGCGATGAGGGTATTGCGAACGTGAAGAAGGAATCTGGGCAGCACATTTTTTTGTGCTTCGCGAACGCGAAGCAATGGTCGCGAACGCAAAGAAGTTCTCTCTGGGCAGAATTAAAAGTCCCAAAAATGGAGTTTTGAGTTCATAACTCAAAATCTAATTTGGAGCTCGGTAGAAGGTGATTTTTGGAGAGATTCTTGCATGGGTGTTTGGGATTTAAGCTGTCCGGTGGTCAATTCAAGCAAGAAGGCTATTTTGGAATATCGGCCTAACTTCAAAAAGGTAAGTGTCTTGCTTAACCTCGAGTGGAAAAAATTTTCCTTAGGCATTGAGTCTTATGTACAACTTGGGTAATTGAAAATCATATACGCGAGGTGACGAGTACGTACTTGGTTTATATGTGAAAATTTTATTGAGTTAAAGTCTTGAGCATATTGTGTAGTAAATTGGATAATTATTGGCATATATCTAATCATTTACTTGTCGTGCCTAAACCCTTGTTGTTGACTCTGTTGTTATATGACAATGTGAAGTGATTGTTATTTGATTATTTATGAAATTTCGTGAATTTGCTGGCTTGATAATTATTGGAATTTAATTTTATTTTTGATTTTCTCCTTTGCAAATAATTAATTAAATGAGCTTAAAAAGATATTTTTATATAATTATTGAAAATTTGATCTTTTTAAAAAGATTTTGCTTTATGTTAAGTAATTTCTATCTCTATTATTGTTTTTGGGTGTTGCACATATTGTGTGGATTATTTGGCTATTTGCTGTAAAATTAATTGATTTGGTTGTAGCTTTAAAATTTGGTTCTTGCCATTAGGCAAATTGTGATATGAATTGATTTTTGATATGTTGTGATAATTTTCTGTGTAAATTATTGTGTTGTGTGAGTTGTTATTTTGGGAAGATAATGGTGGATATAGGAGCGATAAGGGTGGCAATAGGAACGATAAGGGTGGCTATTGGTATTGTCTGGGCGGAGCGATAAGGGTGGCTATAGGAGCGATAAGGGTGGCAATATGAGCGATAAGGGTGGCTATTGTCAGGGACGATATGTGATGATGTGGGGTTGTGGTGTTTACAATTTTCATGTTATGTTGTGATTTTCTTATGTTTATTTTTATACCTTGTGCAACTTGTCTTGTTGTTAGTAAATTGATAATAATCTGATTTATGTTGAAATTGGGAGCCTGTGGCTATTGCCAGGCGGTTTATAAAATAAAATGTGGGCAGGAGGTGCCGTGAATTGTGATATGAGATGGGGATATTGGCACGTGAATTGTCCGTGCAGTTGTGATATGAAATGATGGCATGAGGTGCTAGGCAAATATGATGATTTAATTATGGGCATGAGGTGCCGTGGAAATATAAAAATGGGCTGAGACCCGTATTTACGAAAACAATATAAAAAAATGGGCTGAGACCCGTATTTTGATGATTTTTAAATGAGATGTCACATGGTGACTTTTTAATTGAAAGAATTATATTCAAAATATTTATTTGGAAGAATTTTTACTTAGAAAGTATTATATAAAAGAATTGTATTTTGAAAGATATTTATTTGAGGAAATTGTATTTGAAAAGATTTATTGAAAGAATTATATTTGAAAAATAATTATTTGAGAAAATTATATTTGAAAGAGAGTTATCTGGAAGAACTATGTGAAAGACATTTATTTGAAGGGCTTGACTTAATTGGGTGTAATTGTGTTTATTAATTGTTGAGTGATATTAATGGTATTCTTGTTGTCTGTTGTGCATATCACTGGTTGTTTTATCCCGTCTTTATTATTATTTATTTCTTATTATTTTGTATATTATATTGCACAGGTTATTAGACTAGTGAGTGTCTTGACTGTACCTCGTCTCTACTCTATTGAGGTTAGTCTTGATACTTACTGGGCACCGCTGTGGTGTGCTCACTCTACACTTCTGCATATTTTTGTGCAGAGCCAGGTATTGAAGATAACAGACTTGAGCAGAGTTAAAGCGAGATCGTAAGGATTCAAGGTAGAGCTGCTTGGTCGTCGCAGTCCCTTGGAGTACTTTTATTTTATTGTACTGTTAACTTGTAATCAAATAGTATTGTATATTCAGTCCTCGTGATCATTCTATGTATTCAGTTAGAGTCCGTGATTGTACTACCAGTCTTGGGAGGTTGTATATTGTAATTATTTCCGCTGTTAGTTTTGGTTACTTATTTAATAAAAAAAAATGGCTTCAAAAATGCAATGGAAATCGGCTTACCTAGTCTTAGAGACTAGGTGCCATCACGACTCCTGTGGTGGGACTTTAGTTCGTGACAAGTTGGTATCAGAGCTCTAGGTTCATAGGTTCTACGAGTCACGAACGAGTATAGTAGAGTCTTGCGGATCGGTACGGAGACGTCTGCACTTATCTTCGAGAGGCTACGGAACTATTACAAAATTTTCATTTCTTTCATTCCTGTCGTGCGGAATTTGTTGAATTTGAAATTTGAACCTTTGTATCTCCATTCTCTCACAGATGGTGAGGACACGTGTTACCGGGTTAGTTGAGCAGGCATCTGCACATACTGCTAGGGCTGTAAGAGGCCGAGGCCGAGGTAGAGGTAGAGGAAGGGCACGTGCTGCGACTAGAGCTCCTGTCAGAATAACAATTGAGGAGCCACTAGTAGCTCCAGTTGGGGGACAGGTACTAGAAGCAACTGTTGTTACCCCAGAACTTCAGGAGACTTTAGCACAGTTCCTGAGTATGTTTGGTACATTAACTTAGGCGGGATTGATCTCTGTTGCACCAAACATTCCGCAGATTGGGGGAGTAGCTCAGACTCCTACCACAACTCCAGAGCAACAGGTTCACATTGGACAGGTTCCATGTGTAGTACCGGTATAACCTATTATTCCGGTTCGGCCTGAGGTCAGGCCCGAGGCATCAGAAGAAGAACAAAAGAGACTTGAAAGGTTTAAGAAATACGATACGCCAACTTTCAGTGGCACTACTGCAGGGGATGCCCAAGAATTTCTAGAAAATTGTCACCGTATTCTCCGCACCATGGGTATTATGGAGGTGAGCGGAGTTGCCTTTACTATATTTTAACTGTCAGGCACAGCGTATCGATGGTGGGCTCAATTTTCGGAAATGTTCTTGAAAGAATTTGTTCCTCAGACTCTCCGAGATACGTGGCGCACAGAGTTTGAACGGTTACGTCAGGGCATTATAACAGTGTCAGAATATGCTATCAGGTTGAGTGAGTTAGCCCGTCATGCACCTATCTTAGTTCCTACAATCTGAGAACGGGTCCGCAGATTCATTGAGGAGCTCGATTATGATATTAAAATATGCATGGCTCGAGAATTGCAAACTGATGCTTCATTTCAGCAATTAGTGGAGATTGCAAGGAAGATTGATGGTGTTTTAGGCGAAGAAGGGGGGTCTAAGGAGGCCAAAAGGTCTCGAAGATCTGGAGGGTTCAGCGGATTTTACTCTTCAGCTAGAACCTATTATAGCGGAGGCTCGAGCAGTCGGTCAGCTCAGTTCGCACATCAGATTACTCGGGGTGCTCCAGTTTATAGTGCACCACCGACACGAGATTCTTACAGTGGTTATTCCAGTTATCTGGAACAGACTCAGTACGAGCAACCGTGACCTCAGAGGAGTTGTTATGAGTGTGGTAATACTAGGCATATCATAAGAGATTGTCCCAGACTTGGGAGGGGTGGATTTCATCAGAACACTCCAGCTACAAGCTTTATTCTAGTTGATACTCCACGTGCACAGTCAGCTAGAGGTGGAGGACAGACGGGTAGTGGGTGCCTAAGAGGTGGAGGCCTGACCCGTTGATTTAATCACTATGATTTGGCTGAGGCCAATATACCAGATGGTGTCGTTACAGGTACGATCCTGATTTTTATTATAAAAGGATATTTTTCTTAATTTGATTCGGTTCTGAATATTGAGGTGAATCCTCCTATTATGCTCCACTTATGGGTGAGCTTCGTAAATTTGTGACCCACTTATATGTGTATCCCTGTTGAGAGATTTAAAGATGTGAGCCTGTGTCTGTCACTTTATTTTTATGCATCATTGAGGGCTATAAGTCCAAAAATAAAAAAAAACAAAAAAATTATTATTCAATACAGTGGGTTTAATGTGTTTCGGAATAATTGATTCCAATTTTTATGAATTATACGCCCTACCGTTATGAGGGTTCATTATATGTTGTGAAAATTGTTTATGAAATATATTGAAAAGAAGAAAGAAAGAAAAGTTGAAATTTCAATTGGCATAATGTGCAAAATACTTGTGATTCGGAGTTGAGAACGAGATCCTCGCATTTTATATATGATATAAATTATTTAAACCGGGCTGCAAGCCGTGGTGGAAGTTATGTAAGGACGAGGCCCTTGTGGTGAAATATTTATGAGTTTAAAAAAAATCCTTCGTGAAATTTATTTGTGCAATAATATTAATAGGGAGCCATGTCGGTTAGGCTTATTTGATAATGCTTGTATATTTTCTGTTCATATTCATCATTTTTGTGTTGTAAATATTGAGTTTTAGCCTATGAGGTGAGTGCCTGGGTGGCGTTAAACGCGACTCATTAACCCGCGTAAGTAATCATGAGGTCTTCATGCCTCACTTTCTGTTGTCAATGTTGTGAAAATTCGAAATGAGGTGGTGATTAATATGAGATTAATTGATGATGCTGGAATTAATTATGAACAACTTTTAAGACCAGAGATGTGGTGATGAGCATACATATGATGTGCTTCATGTCCTGATATCATTATGATCAGGCAATGCTGAGATTAATGTTATTGATATATACCCTGTGGTATTTTGTTGGATTGTGAATATGTTGTTAGGAGTTGTTTGGGTGTTACTCTGGCAGGTGGATAGGCCCAATTACAGGGGAGACTTTGCCGAAATTTTTGAAAAATTTGGGAGTTAGTAAAATTTGAAGGATTGGGATTTGCAAAGGAAGAGATGAATTATGTTATGTATTTGAGGGCGAATGATCCTAAGCGGGGAATACTATAGCACCCCAAAGGAAGTTTTGAGTTACTTCAACACTATTGAGGAAATTTATATGTGCATAGGCATGAGTTGCTATAGCTAGTTGAGACTAATGTTGTGAGTTGTTGTGAGAATTCAGGCATTTTTGGAAATGATTGGAGAGTTAGGGATTTTTCTTTAAAGCTTATAAGAATGGAGAAAAGAAATAATCTCAATTGAGATGGTGTTATCGGACCCTTGTTAAATGGCGGGAATGTAAAATCACTCACAAGTATGTGTGCAAGAATATACTCAGTAATTTAAATTCCTCAGAAAGATTCTTAGCACATTCGAGGACGAATATTTATTTAAGAGGCAGAGAATGTAACGACCCGACTTATCGTTTTAAGAATTTATGCCCCGTTCAGTGACTTAAGGTTTCGAGCAGCCTCGCAATATGTATTATGACCCGCGTGTGTGGTTGAGTTTGATTTACGGACGATTCAGAGTGATTTGGGATACTTAGTCCCTAAGACGGAAGCTTAAGTCTTAGGATTTCGACCGTAGTCGGAACTGTATGAAGACAACTCTGGAATAGAGTTCCGACGATTCCGTTAGCTCCGTTGGGTGATTTTGGACTTAGGAGCATGTCCGAACTGTGAATCTGAGGTCTGTAGCCAATTTAGGCTTGAAATGGCGAAAGTCAAATTTTTGGAAAGTTTGACCGGGGGGTTGACTTTTTGATATCGAAGTCGGAATACGATTCCGAGAGTTGGAACAACTCCGTTATGTTATTTGGGATTTGTCTGCAAAATTTGATGTCATTCCGGGTTGGTTTGATAGGTTTCGGCACGAGTTTTAGAAGTTGGAAGTTTTGAAAGTTCATAAGTTCGATTCGTGGTGCGATTTGTATTTTTGGCGTTATTTGATGTGATTTGAAACCTCGAGCGAGTCCGTGATATGTTATGGGACTGGTTGGTATGATTGGACGGGGTTCCGAGGAGCTCGGGTGTGTCTCGGGGTGGTTTCGGACCAAATTGGAGCTGTTTGGACTGCTGTTTTCTGTCATCTGGTTTCCTTCTTCGGGAACGCGAAGGGAGTCCCGCGTTCGCGAAGAGGAATTTGAGGGTGATCGTTTGGCCTTCGCGAACGTGAAGCATAGAACGCGAACGCGAATGAGTTAGTCAGCTGGTCATCGCGAACGCGACGAGGAGTTCGTGAACGCGAAGAGGAAAGGAGAGTTGGGGGCGTGCCTGGCGTTAAGCCTTCGCGAACGTGACTCGTGTCTCGCAAACGCGAAAGGCAGAAGTCGGAAGGCATCACGAACGCGAAGAAGGAATCTGGGCAGCACATTTTTTTGTGCTTCGCGAACGCGAAGCAATGGTCGCGAACGCAAAGAAGGCCTGTCTGGGCAGAATTAAAAGTCCCAAAATTGGGGTTTTGAGTTCATAACTCAAAATCTAATTTGGAGAGATTCTTGCGTGGGTGTTTGGGATTTGAGCTGTCCGTAGGTCAATTCAAGCAAGAAGGCTATTTTGGAATATCAACCTTACTTCAAAAGGTAAGTGTCTTGCTTAACCTCGAGTGGGAGAAATTCCCCTTAGGCATTGAGTCTTATGTACAACTTGGGTAATTGAAAATCATGTACGTGAGGTGACGAGTACGTACTTGGTTTATATGTGCAAATTTTATTGAGTTAAAGTCTTGAGCATATTGTGCAGTAAATTTGATAATTGTTGGCATATATTTAATCATTTACTTGTCGTGCCTAAACCCTTGTTGTTGACTCTGTTGTTATATGACAATGTGAAGTGATTGTTATTTGATTATTTATGAAATTTCGTGAATTTGCTGGCTTGATAATTATTGAAATTTAATTTTATTTTTGATTTTCCCCTCTGCAAATAATTAATTAAATGAGCTTAAGAAGATGTGTTTATATAATTATTGAAAATTTGATCTTTTTATAAAGACTTTGCTTTATGTTAAGTAATTTCTATCTCTATTGATTGTTTTTGGGTGTTGTACACATTGTGTGGATCATTTGGCTATATGCTGTAAAATTAATTAACTTAGTTGTAGCTTTGAAATTTGGTTGTAGCTATTGGAAAAATTGTGATATGAATTTATTTTTGTTATGTTGTGATAATTTCTCGTGTAAATTATTGTGTTGTGTGAGTTGTTATTTTGGGGAGATAAGGGTGACAATAGGAGTGATAAGGGTGGCTATTGATATTGTCTGGGCGGAGCGATAAGGGTGGCTATAGGAGCGATAAGGGTGTCAATATGAGCGATAAGGGTGGCTATTGTCAGGGACGATATATGATGATGTGGGGTTGTGGTATTGACAATTTTCATGTGATGTTGTGATTATTTTGTGTTTATTTTTATACCTTGTGCAACTTTTCTTGTTGTTAGTAAATTGATAATAATCTGATTTATGTTGAAATTGAAAGCCTGTGGCTATTGCCAGGCGGTTTATAAAATAAAATGTGGGCACGAGGTACCGTTAATTGTGATATGAGATGGGGATATTGGCACGTGAATTGTCCGTGCACTTATGATATGAAATGAGGGCACAAGGTGCCGGGCAAATATGATGATTTAATTATGGGCACGAGGTGCCGTGGAAATATGAAAATGGGCTGAGACCCATATTTACGAAAAAAATATAAAAAAATGGGCTGAGACTCGTATTTTGATGATTTTGAAATGAGGTGTCACATGGTGACTTTTTAATTGAAAGAATTATATTCAAAATATTTATTTGGAAGGATTTTTACTTAGAAAGTATTATATAAAAGAATTGTATTTTGAAAGATATTTATTTGAGGAAATTGTATTTGAAAAGATTTATTGAAAGAATTATATTTGAAAAATAATTATTTGAGAAAATTATATTTGAAAGAGAGTTATCTGGAAGAACTATATGAAAGACATTTATTTGAAGGGCTTGACTTAATTGGGTGTAATTGTGTTTATTAATTGTTGAGTGATATTAATGGTATTCTTGTTGTTTGTTGTGCATATCACTGGTTGTTTTATCCTGCCTTTATTATTATTTGTTTCCTATTATTTTGTATATTATATTGCACAGGTTATTAGACTAGTGAGTGTCTTGACTGTACCTCGTCTCTACTCCATTGAGGTTAGTCTTGATACTTACTTGGCACCGCTGTAGTGTGCTCACTCTACACTTCTGCACATTTTTGTGCAGAGCCAGGTATTGAAGATAACGGACTTGAGCAGAGTTAAAGCGAGATCGTAAGGATTCAAGGTAGAGCTGCTTGGTCGTCGCAGTCCCTTGGAGTCCTTTTTATTTCATTGTACTGTTAACTTGTAATCAAACAATATACAATATTCGGTCCTCGTGATCATTCTATGTATTCAGTTAGAGTTCGTGACTCAGTACTACCGGTCTTGGGAGGTTGTATATTGTAATTATTTCCGTTGTTAGTTTTGGTTACTTATTTAATTAAAAAAATGGCTTTAAAAATGCAATGGAAATCGGCTTACCTAGTCTTAGAGACTAGGTGCCATCACGACTCTTGTGATGAGATTTTGGGTCGTGACAGTAAAACCCTATAAATTTTAAAACATTAGTTATATTAACAAATGACATGTCTAATAACGTGATTTAGAAAATTTTGAAAGGGTGTGAAAGTCGCACAAAGTTATTACATTCCTTGGAGTATGTTAACGAGGTTATGGTGTGAATTAGAGAAGGTTAAGAGTAAAAAGACGCGAGGTTTGTCGGTAGAGATTTTATAAAAAAATTACAATATCTTTACGAAGGCTGTCCGAAGGGATTGACAAAAGCTGAAATATTTATGCTTTAGCCTGAAAAGGCACGCCCCACCTGGGAAGTCTGTCTATAAATAGCCCGTGGACAGGATTTTCCCATTCCAATCACCCCAAATAGGTAGGGTTTATTCTACTCAAGAAGATGTTGACCCAAAATCATTTTTCAACGCCCAAGGTGAGATTTTAATGCGATTAAGGTTGGATTATTACTCCCCAACATAGATTCTAATAAAATTTTATCTTCAAATCATTAGATCATCTACAAGAACCCAAGAATAAGATTTCTTCTTTAACCTAGTGCACCTAGTACTTGTGAGAAATGCTCAAGGTAAGATCTTTACACCAATTCCTACCTAAATTAAGTTGAATTCTCACCACTAAAGTTGAAGTTCATGCTATTATAGGTTGAATTAGTAGGAAGTTCATACAAAATGTTCAAGAACACTAAACAACAAGAAATCTAGGGTTTTGAGTTAAGGTAACCTCTCATCGTATTTTTGAATCCTTTTATGGGTCTAAGATTATGAACGACATGTACAAACTAGAAACACCAAAAGAGTAAAACTTTATTCAAAATCTTGAAATCGAAGTTTTGGGATTAGGGCTTTTTAGCCAAAGTTTGAATTGAGGAAAATTGAATTCATGGGGATAGAATGAACTTTAATTGAGTTATTTGGTGTAGATTGTGGTGATTAATTGTGGTAAATGCATGGGGAGACTAACCCTGCCAGAAAAGAAGAATATTTAAGGTAAGTTGAGGTTTCTTTCCTAAGTTAAGAGCTACATTAGAATGTGCATATTATTGTTTGCATTACTTTTCAGAATAAGCTACATATGATTGTGAACTCTTCTGATAGAAAATGACAAAATTATAGGAGATGTTGCAATCACTTGCTTATGTGAAATTACTTGTACTACTTAGACTTTTCTTTTGTAGTTTTAAATTAATGAGATCATATCCGAAAAGGGAGAAGTAGCTAACCTCCATGAGTATGAGTGTCGCGGTGGCCAGGGCTAACTACCCCATACTTGCAAGTGCTAACACATTCAGATAGGTTGAGATCTTGATTGGGCGTACTCGATGGTCCCATTATGGATTGAGCTTGAGTGAACACAATTAGAGCGCCCCACAATCGTTTTCGTAGGCCCTGTATGTCATCCTAGGTCCAATTCATGTAAATCATTTTTTTTTAAGAGTAACTCTTTAAAAATATAACTTAGTTTTCAGTGTCAGTTTAGATATCAGTTTTAGACTCAGCTCTCAACTTTAGTTTCATTATCCGCAGAGGCGGATCCAGGGTTTTGGCAGGATGGGTGCACTATTAAGAAGAGGTGGATCCAGAATATAAATTTTACGGGTTCAACCTTTAGTTCTTACGATTGCGAACCCATTGCACTTTTGGAATTATAAGTTCAATTTTTTTATAAATAGTAATTTTCTTACATCTATATCTATTTTTCATGTTGAAAATATTGAGATCAGTTGAACCCATTGACTATATGCTACATCTTACACTGCTACTAGTTTTAATATACATATTTTGTTTAATCATATAAGATTTTACAACGACAAAAGAAGAAAAGGAATTTCAGTGTGTGAAAATTTTAAAAGAATAAACTAAACAAAAAATTTAAAAAGAAAAAGTACTTAATTAATACGCAAAAAATAATACCAGACACAACCATCTCCCGTGGGCGTCTACTTTTAGAAAAAAAGAGAGGAAAAAATAACAAGATTGACATAAGATTTGAACTCACAACCTCACCTAGAGAGGTACACTCAATAACCATCACATCATATAATACTTTGAGCATGGGTGCACACACATATATTTAGGGCGGGGAGCATGGGTTCACGTGCCCCATGGAACCCCCTAGATATGGATTCACGTGCCCCATGGAACCCCCTAGATACGCCCTTGATTATCCGATCAGCTTTAGTATTAAATTTTTAATTTTTAGTTATCAGTTTAAATTCTGTATTCAGAATCAATTTCAGTTTACAGATTATTTAATGTGTATTTTGTGAATTACCTTCCCTACTTGTTGTATTTTATTATAATTATATATAGCCCACGATAGTCTTGTTATCCGCTTAAGGGGTTATCAATGAGACTTTTTGAATATTCTTTTGAAAGTACTTAGCTCATTTGGATCTGCCACGTTGTGTGACAGACGTTGAGTTTGTAGGTGACGAGGTACATGGCTTGAGACGTGGTAGACGTTGAGTTTGTAGGTGACGAGGCACATGGCTTGAAGCAGCCGTTGACTCTTTCTAGTGATGTTGGTTCCCTTTTTTGATCTTTAGTTGTCATTTGACTTTTATATCATTCTAGAGAACGTCCCGAAGATTTATGTACTCAAACTTTCACTAGAGGCTCATGACTTGTTGGCCGATTTAGTTGTCAAACATGTTAATGTTTATTTTTAGTATTTAAGTTTTCAAGCGATATTTACCTTGAGACTCTTTTGTAATGAATTTCTTGGGTATGATGGTCTGTTTAGAATTTTAGTTAGTTATAATAGGGCTTGTTCAACGAGGAAGGTAAGTTGAGTCATCATGTTTCACCCCATTTTCTAGGCATGACCAGTAGAGGCTCATGTTCAGGGTCGACTCTAACCTTATCACAAGTAAGGTTAGTGCCTTAGGCCTTCAAATTTGGGAGGCCCCATTTTTAAAAATAATAGGTTCATAGATATTTAAAAACAATATTTTGTACTTTTAGTATAAAACTAGAGTTTTTCTATAACAATTGCCTCAAAGAAAAGAAGTTTTACAAAATTATACTCCATTGATAATACCTAAAGAGAATCTTATATAAATGACCCAAATAAGTCCTAACTTACCACCCTCTAATCATTAATCATAGACTTACTGTTGCTCCCAAACGCACACACAAGTATACATGGTCATATAAGTAATAAAATGATAAGTCGAGTGTCGAACCCACAGAGACTTGTGTAACTACCCACTAGTTTTACCAAGATTATTATTCAGTCAAGTAATTCAGAATTCAAAAGTGTAAATATACTATGCAATAATTCTAACAAGTAACTAATTTATTAAGCGGCAAAGTAGTTGTTGTGTATTCAGTAGAGACAAATATTCCATAGTTGTGATCGATTTACCAATCTTATTATGTTCTAATTAACTCAACCTTTCATATAATTCACTCATGGTTGCTAATTAATCGAACAATTACTCTCGTAGTATTCTCCCGAATTCCTACTCGCCTATTCAAAATAGATTAACGCCTATATTCCTATGGAATCAATCTATTAAGAACGCATTAAGATTACGATATTTAATTAAGCACAATGACTAGGTATATTACTATCCTCATAGTTAAAGATCATGCTTATCACGACCCGATTTTTTCACCTTCGGGACCGTGATGGCACCTAACATTTCACTTGCTAGGCAAGACAACGTTAGAATAATCTTAACCATTTTTAAACAAATCAATTTAAACGGAAGTCAATTACTGAAATAAAGTGCGGAATACCATAACAACCGAATCATCCAAAATACATCCCCGAATCTGGTGTCACAAGTGTACGAGCTACTAGAATAATACAAATAAAGATCTGGATAAAAATTCAAGATGTTTGAAAGGTAATACACAGTTAAGATAAAGTAGAAAGGGACTTCAGAACTGCGGACGTTGTGCAGTTATACCTCAAGTCTCCTCTGGGTAGCTGAATCCTAGCAAGTCTATGGTACGTCGCTAGGACCAACTCCAAACTCTGTACAAGAAGTACAGATTGTAGTATGAGTACAACCGACCCCATGTACTCCGTAAGTATCGAGCCTAACCTCGACAAAGTAGTGACGAGGCTATGACAAGACACTTACGTAAATAACCTGTACAAGTATATACAAATACGAAGCAACAATGAACACAATAATTAATAAATCTTACCAATTTGGGAGGGAACATGCGAAGGGGAATGATATGAAAATTTCAGCAGGAGAAGTGCCACGTAGCAACCAATTAATTCATCAACAATATTATAAATAGCTGATAATATGAAAATGGTATGGCACCACCTTTTGTGCTTTTACTCTCATCCTTACAATGAAATGATGAATAAATAATATGAATGGCACGACATCACCCTTTGTGATTTAACTCACTTTCTTGTCACAGTATGAAGATTAAATAATTTAAATGGCACGGAATCACCCTTCGTGCTTTAACTCTCTTTCTAACTTTATAAATCAATAAATAATGATGTGAAAATGGCACGGCATGACCCTTCGTGCTTTTACACTCTTCCTTACCATGACAATATTAATATAAATAATATAAATGTCACGACATCACCCTTCGTACTTTTACACTCTTCCTTACAATGGAATGGTAATATAAATTCGGAAGAGTATTTTAAATGCGGGGATCCATATTTATCAATCAATTCCCTACCAGAATACCGACCTCACCTTCCAAAATATTCAACAATAATTAAATTAGCAATAATTTCACGAAAGTGGTCAAATAAACAATAATAAACTTAAGCATGAATATCTTAATTAAATAGGTAATTATTCACAATGAACAAATTTCACCCGCATGCTTTGACTCAACCACAACGCATAAGTACTCGTCACCTCACACATACGTTGTACCCGCACATTAAATCATGTAGCAAATAGACAAATAAGTCCTACTCCCTCAAGTTAAGGTTAACCATGATACTTACCTCGCTTTGCAACCAACTCAAGATTCTAATAAACCTTTGCCTCACGAATTGGTGTCTGAATGCCTCGAATCTAATCACAAACAATTCAATATACTCAACACGAATTATAGAAACTAATTCTATATGAAAATACTAAAATTTTTAATTAAAATCTGAAATTCAATTAAAAAATCTACAGTGGGGCCCACGTCTCGAAACCCAAAAAAAGTTACAAAATGCGAACGCCCATATAACCACGAGTCCAACCATACAAATTTATCAAATTCTGACATCAACTCGACCTTCAAATCCTCAAATCTTATGTTCTAATCCCTAGGCCCAAATCCCCGAATTTCACCTCAAAAATACATAACCTAGTCTAAATACTCGTTGATAATTCTATATTATTGACTAACAATGATCATAAGTGGCTTATCTCAAGATTTCCCGTGAATTCTCGCTCAAAACAACCTCAACCCGTGTTTGAAAGGTCCAAATGACAAAAATGTCGGACCCTTTTGTTTTTTGTAGCCTGCCCAGCGTTTCCGCTGTGGTCTCGTAGATGCGAGGCCCTCCCTGCTTCTGCATCTTCTTTCACTTCTGTGGACAAGAGGTCCGCTTTTGCGGCCTCGTATTTGCGGTTGCCCAAGCCGCTTCTGCGAAGAGGCCCCTCCCCTCTCACTTTCGCTTCTGCGATTAACTCGTCGTAGGTGCGAGTCCGCTTCTACGGTCCTGTGTGCGCACCTGCGACCCATGCTGTCACGACCCAAAATACTAACATGTCGTGATGGTGCCTATCTCATTACTAGGCAAGCCGACAACCTCAATAAACCACAATTTCTTTCAATTTTGAAAACATAATATTTGAATTCAATAGAAAAATTCACAATTATAGATACAAAACAGTCCCAAAATCCGGTGTCACTGATGTACATGAGCATCTAAATGAATACAAAGTCTGACTGATAAAAATATTATCCGAAAATATAGAACAGTACAATAACTTAAAGGAAGAGAGAGACAAGGTCAGCGGATGCCAAGCAGTTACCTTGATAGTCTCCAACTGGTAACACAATGAGGTCTAACAGTCACCGTATCCGGAAGTACCTGGATTTGCACACGAGGTGCATAGTGTAGTATGAGTACAACCAACTCAATAAGTAACAAGACTAAACTCTGGGCTGAAAGTAGTGACGAGCTCCGCAGGTACAGTCCAATATATAAATAACAGTACAAAAGTGTAGGCATACTTTCAAGTTCAACAGTTAAACTCAGTACAAGTAAGATAGATCAATACTGCATGATATAAGGGATATGACATCTCAGTGGAAAACCTCGTGTACTTCTGATCACTAATCGCTTGGTCACTTGGTACTGTTTATGGCCAATCCAGCCCAGGGATATTCCATCCCGTATATATATATATATATATATATACATTGACTGACTGTCAGTCACTCAGTACCATATAAGGTCAATCCAGTCTTGGGGTAATTTATCCCCAAATGTAAATGTTTCGGACAAGATCCATGTCCATGGAGATTTATCACACTTATAAATAAGTAAGGCAAGTCCATGCCCTGGGAAGTCCATCCCGTATATATAAATCATCTACGCTCACTGTGGGGGGTGCATACTCCGCAGGGGCTCCTTCAGCCCAAGCATGATATAAAGCCGATATGGCCTGCTGCAGGCGGGCAGCCCCGATCCATATAATGATAAATCCTATAAGGCTTGATGCATGCGGGCAGTCCTGTTCCATATAATAATAATATATATATATATATAAAGCCGACATGGCCTGCTGCAGGCAAGCAACCCCGATCCCATAAATATCCTCACATTTATAAATATGATTAAGTATTTATTTAAGTCATAATTTCTAAGGTGCACGCCCACACGCCCGTCACCTACCATGAGCGTCACCTTCATACAATTCACATAACACATAATTCAGGGATTTATATCCTCAGAACCAAGTTTAAAAGTGTTACTTACCTCAAACAGTGTAATTCTTTATTCCGCTCTGCCGTTGACTCGCGAATTGGCCTCTGAACGTCTCGAATCTTGTCACAATTAATTCATTTCAGTCAATACAAATGACAGGAATTAATTCCATATAAAAATACTAATTATCCAACAAAATCTGAAATTTAACTCAAAACTCGCTAGTGGAGTCCACGTCTCAGAACCCGACAAAAGTAATAAAATATGAACGCCCGTTCAACCACGAGTCTAACCATACAAATTTTACCAAATTCCGACATCAACTCGACCTCCAAATTATCAAATCTTATTTCCAAAACCCTAGGTCCAAATTCCCGATTTACACCTCTAAAACACGTAATCTAGTCGGATTGTTCGATGATAATTCAATATTATAGAGTAGAGATGATCAGAAGTGACTTACCTCAAGTTTTCCGTGAATTCTCTCTGAAAATTGCCCCAAAAACCGTGCTTGAAGGTCCAAAAATGGCAAAACTCGGAACCCCTTCGAAATGTATATTGTCCAGGGGTTCCGCACCTGCGACTCACTTAGCCGCTTCTGCGGTCTCGCAGGTGTGAGAAACCAACCGCTTCTGCGACTGCCCCCACTTATGCGGACTAGCTTCTGCGAAGAAGCGTCCGCTTCTACGATTTTGCCCAGCCTCCCTTGCCTCCGCATCTGCGACCTTGGTGTCGCTTCTGCGAGATTCTGTCCGCCAATGCAGACTTTCCGCTTCCGCGATGCCTTTAAAGTGTGCATGAGTGTTAAAGGAGCTACTAACCTGAGTCAAAGGAACCAGGTTCCCTGACTGAGTTTTGTAAATGTAAGCTTCATCCTTTTACCAAGATGCAAGGTTATTGATTGTTGGTTTACTCTGTAATTCCCATGCGTGTTTCGTGTAACGGTATTGAGATGAATTAGAGTTTTCCAGAAAATACTTTTTAGCAGTTTTACATGTTCATTCTTTCATATCCAATCATTGATTTTCCCACGTGGAGTCGGAATGGAGATTTAGCTTCTTTTAAAAATGCAGATTCCCATCCCAATGCTCATAGATCATCACCATATTCTAGAGTTGAAGATCGTCTTGCTTGAAA
Organism: Nicotiana tabacum; assembly: GCF_000715075.1. Lineage (NCBI taxonomy): Eukaryota > Viridiplantae > Streptophyta > Magnoliopsida > Solanales > Solanaceae > Nicotiana > Nicotiana tabacum. The sequence goes on along the minus strand of NC_134092.1, from coordinate 118,365,747 downwards.
CTACTTTCAGAGCTGCAAACGTCAGACAGCTCCCCGGTCTCCTCCTGAAACCTATAATATCCCCCTTTCCTTAACAACTGGATGTTTGTACTAAAGTAGCATCACATTTAGTCGTTTAGGAGCTCTTTTTTCTAATAATGTACTCTTATATGATTTCTGCCCTAGTACAATCACCACATTATCCATAGTTTCCTGTAGTAGTGTTACTTTCGTGGGAAAATAATTTCAAACCACACAAATTTGACTCGAAAGGTTATTGTTAATATTGAGGTTTTTTCTCATTCTTAATACATTTAAGGACCGTTTGATTCCTGGGATTAGGATTCTAATTCTGGAATAAAATTTATGATTATGTTTATCCTTTGTTTAGTTAAAGATTATGTCTATACAGTATTTTGTTAATGATTATGTTTATCCAGTGTTTGGTTACCCTTATTAGCTAATACAAGTATCAATTTATACCAAAATCTTGGTATTATTTATCCCATTATGGACGTAGGATAATAATACGAGGATTAGCTTTACCTGGGTAAAGTTATCAAAATGACTATATTACCCTTCAGGAGCTCTTTTCATTGTCATCGTTGAACTATCTAAGGTTAAATTAAAATAAATTTATCCAGGTTTATCCAGCTTCAGACCCAACACATGTTTTGGATTGTACTCCAGATATTCCATTTCTAAATAATGAACCAAACAAAGCACTTACTAAATAATTCAGGGATAATCCTAATATTATAATAACTAGAAACCGTTGACAGTATTAGTCTCAAGGAAAATTTCTTGCGGATGTTTTCCTTGCCTTAGCTCAATTCAGTAACTCAAAAGGTCTTACGGTTACTTAAAAGAATCACTAAAGAAAACTAAACCATATGATGTAAAGATATTCGTGAAACTATGCCATTTCTCTTTTGATTAAAATAGAATAATGAATAACTTCACAATTCCGTTTAGAAACCCATCAACAAATTCAAGCATTCAAACAAGAACCAAATCCACAAATAACGATCAATACACCATGTCCGTCAAAAACCTAATAGGAAACTACTCCATAAATGAGGAGAAGCACATCGTAATTAAGAAATAAGAACTAAAAAATATTACAACTAACTTCTGAATTCAAATGCGCATTTTTAATTGATTGTTGATGAAAAATATATTTAATTCATGTGTCCTTGAGCTCTAGCCATCTTCTCAATCTTTAGTAGGTCAAAAGTTCCATTCAAAATTATGTTTTTCATGTTTATACTGTGTAGAAACTACCTTGAACCAAAATACCTCTAATGAGCCGAAACTGACTTCATTGCCCGGGAGAATAGCCTGGCACGCCGCAAGGCACGAAGCATGGCGTGATGTGCTAGGAGGATAGTTTTTTTTATTTTTTTTATTTATTTATTTTTGCATGTTTGGACTGATCAGGCTTGGCACCTCGCTAGGTGCAGCGCGCCATGATAGGTCATTTCTAAGCTTTCAACATTTTTCTTCAATTTTTCTCATGCACACTTGGTTCTCACCCCCGAACTTGATCCCAGTTAAAATTCTTAGACTTTTACTCTGACTTCGAAGCCCCTTTAGCTCCAAATTAGTTCCTCTGCTCGGAATCAAGCCTACACAACCAAACACACATGATAAGTATATAGTACTCAGATTATAGGTCAAACACGATTAAAGCATAAGAAATAAAATGCGAAATGCACCCAAAAACATATGTTTCTAGCCAACCTTCATCTAGCATCTCGTTTATGGTAGGAAATTCTAAGATGGTTTTGACTACCATAGGTGATGCGAGACATTGAAGGAAGCACGTTTAGTTAGGCATGTGATGTTGCTCCACTGGTACTTATGTGAGTCTTATAGAGAGAAATAAGAGAGCTTTTGGAGGTGTAGAGAATAATTTTATAAATTTCAAAAATAACCTCTTATCCTTCTTTTTTGTGCCACTATGAAGTTCCTATATATACAAATCATATGTTTTATAGAATTTTGTACTTGTATACAGGGTTTTTTCTTTTTTAAATAATGGTGGTATTCGGAACAGCTTTCGTCCGAGCTCGCACCGACGAGCCAAATTTCATAGGTGCGACTGCATAAGAAGGCAAAAATTTTCAGATTTCTTTCAAGTCCAAAATTTAATCCGTTAACCATCCAAAACTCACCCGAGGCTCCCAGGACCTCAATTAAATACACCACCAAGTTCTGAAACATCATACGAACTTAGTCGAATCCTCAAATCACATCAAACAACACTAAAACCACGAATCATACCCCAATTCAAGCTTAATGAAACTAAGAAATTTTAACTTCTACATTCGATGCCGAAACCTATCAAATCAAGTCCGATTGATCTCAAATTTTGCACACAGCTCATAAATGACATAACAGACCTATTTCAGTTTTCAGAATTAGATACTGACCCCGATATCAAAAACTCAACTCCCTGGTCAAACTTCTAAACTTAAATTTCTATTTTAGCCATTTCAAACCTAATTTAGCTACGGACTTCCAAATAATTTTTCGGACACGCTCCTAAGTCCAAAATCACCATTCGGAGCTATTGAAATCATCAAAATTTTATTTCAGGGTCGTTTACACATAGGTCGACATCCAGCCAACTTTTTCAACTTAAGTTTTAAACTTTGGAACTAAGTGTTCCCATTCATTCTAAGACCTTACCGGACCCGAACCAATTACCCCGACAAGTCATATAACCACTGTAAAGCACAAATTGAGCAGTAAATGGAGGAACGGGATTGTAATACTCAAAACGACCGGCCGGGTCGTTACATTCTCCCCATCTTAAACAAATATTTGTCCTTGAATGAGTTTAGAATCATACATGGAGCCTCAAATAGGTGTGGATATCTGCTCCGAATTTCCCGCTCAATCTTCCAGGTAGCTTCTCTATCTGACTGGTTTCTCCACTGCACTTTCACTGAAGCTATGTTCTTTGATCTCAACTTTCGAACCTGCCGGTCCAAAATGGCCACCGGCTCCACATCATAAGTCAAATTACCATCTAACTGCACTATATTGAAATCCAAAACATGAGACGGATCTCCGACATATTTTCGGAGTATAGATACATGAAACACCGGATGAACACCGATATATTAGGCGGCAATGCAAGTTCATAAGCCACCTCTCCAATCTTCTTAAGTATTTCAAAAGGTCCAATATACCTAGGACTCAACTTGCCCTTCTTCCCAAATCTCATAACATCCTTCATAGGCGAAACTTGGAGTAGTACCTTCTCTCCTACCATATAAGCAATAACGCGAACCTTCTGTTTGGCATAACTCTTATGTTTAGACTGCGTTGTGCAAAGTGGTTCCACTATAAGAAAAAAGGTGTTTTTGTGGAAATCTATAAGCGGCAATAAAACAAAGGCCACTAAATGATTTCATAAACTCAAATGTTAGCGGCAGATGAGCATTGGCCGGTATTAAGTACCCTTTTACTGGCAATAAAAGGAAATAGCCACTGAAACTCACTAATTCAAAGAAATTTTTGCTACGTATTATTTTATCTTTTCCCTCCAAATAACTTTTCGCTAAAAAACTTATTCCCTCTATTCTGTAGATCTAAGTTCCTAAAACTTTAGAAATTATTTTTAAAATAGCAAACATTTCTCATCACCACTACCCTATCACGGATGCTTTATGCCTTCTCCGTCTCACCGGTGGCAACCAATCCCATAACACAAATGATATATCTCTCCCACGTACATATATAAATATATATATATATATGAAATCTTGCAGAGTTTGGATGGGAAAGCGATCTAAGTAAATGTTGCTGATGATAGATCCGGATGCAGCTATTGAGTCTTTCAAAATTTTGGTTAGGTGTTTCTATTTTTGCGTTTCCTGTAAGTTTTTAATCCCAAATTGCAAATCTTCTAAGATAATGTGTTTAATGATTTTTTTCCCTTTGATTTACTTTCTAGGAGCGTCAGATTTGTGGATGAATGTCTGTGATAGGCGAAGTTCGCTTTCCACTTGCATGTTAAATTGTTGTTTTTTTTAAGTTGTGGTGTGCTCAAGTAGCTAGATGAAATCATTAAACATAGATCACTTCAGAGTATTTTAAGTTTTGGTTAATAACTGCCTTCTAGGTGCTCGACCTTTTGCCTCACCAAAATTTGCCCTCTGGTTAATAATTGCCTTCTAGGTGCTCGACCTTTGCCTCACCAAAATTTACTCATATTTACTCTCAAAAGTTGTATGCTCACTATCTAAGTAACTATCTTTCTTTTTGTTTTTTTTAATCTTTATTTTGTGGAATAATCTGTATTTCATACTCCATTTCACATATGGAAGAACTAACAAAAAGATGTTGCAATTTGATATTTTCTACAATGAAATAGAATTAGAGCAACTGAAGATTCAACACTGTTTTTTAGTTTGATGTCATGATACTCATCAAGTTAATTCCTTATTAAGCTCGAACAATTCTTTGATATCACCTTGTAAGGAAGACTACTAAAATATTTGATGCAATTTGTAGAGTAGTTTGTTGAGACACTTAAGGTAGGTCTTGTTGACTACTTACTGCCGCTCGAATTTTACTGCTACTAAGCACTTCTTTTTAGTGCTTCAAAAGAAAAACACTATAGAGTCTCTAGTGTACTTTGGAAAGATTGATACATCATGAGTTTATAGGAGACTCTTGAGACCAAAAAAATACTTTGCAATAAGCTATGTATTTTTAACAAGTAATTCAACATTTTTTACTGCCGTTTGAACTATATAGTCACTGAGCACTTAACTGTTTAGTACTTCAAAGAAAACTCTAGAGTGTATTAGGTAAAGATCAAATATATCATGAGTCTATAGGATAGGAGAGGGTAGAGTACTTGAGGTATGTGACTTGTTCAAGCCACGTTTATGTGGGAAATGAACGTTCCATAAAAGGGTAAAGTGTTTGAGGTTTTTATGTGAATTTCCTGTTTGTTTAGTTTCTCGAGGTTCAAACTTTATTGTACCAGAATTTGTTTTTTTGAGAAATATTTTGACAACTATTACGTTGGTGCTATTTGAATATTAATTGTTCTCCTTTTTCAATTTAATGTGTTTAACTGGACCAAATTGCTTTCAGGTCACATCAGATCTTGTTTCTAAAATTTAAATTTTTCTTTGATCTGAATATAACCATACTAATACCTCATTTCCTATTTATTTGCAGGCTCAGATTAAAAAGATTATGCAAGCTGACGAGGAATTGCGGAAGATTGCCATGATTGTCCCTCTTTTATTCTGTAAGTGCTCTTGAAATCACAAAGTTCAATGAACTAATTTAATATCTTTAGTTCATATTTCGCATACGAAGTAGGGTTCAAAGAAATCTTGATGGTATGGCGCTTTGAAATATTTCATTGATAAGGCCTCAGAAATATACATTGTCCTGTAGATTATGATCAGTTCATGCTAAGAAGTTTAAGTTGTCTTATTTGATTTAACAAACCTATATGGTAACAAAGTTCCAATAATACAAAATGCTCATAGTATTTCTTATTCCCATTATGATACCTACTGGACCATTATTGGCACCCATACAAAGTTCCAATGATACAAAATGCTCATAGAAAATATTTTCAGTAAAAAGGTTTTCACTCACCAACCAAACAAGAGAAAATATGTGATAATTCTAACTTTTCTTTTTGTTTCTTACTGTCTATTTCAACAGTTGTCTATTCTGCTAATTTTACCAACTATAGAGAAGCCTTTCTCTTCTTAACTTTTGAGAATATATAAGCATGCCAAAAAATGTTTCTTTTTGAGAGTTTGGCAGTTGATAATGAAAATTGAAAGATCAAAGGAAGAGGTAAAAGATATGCCATTATGAACATGTAAATGTCGCATAATTATTTTCTTGGCTGTTGAAGAATTTCACATATGGTTGAATGTTTGATATTCATTTTATTTTATCATTTCAGGTCATACATTTTAAATATTCAGGAATTTGGCATATGGAAACCTTCATTATGATCAAGGGCAGACGAATTTCGTGCCGCTTATTTTCTAGTTTATAGCCATTTGATAACACAAGTTATCAAAAGCTGACACTAGTAATTAGATTCAAATAGTTTAGCTTCTTTATCATATTGTCGACATTTTAAACTTGTGAACTAGTAATTATTCTTGTTTGATGTGGATTTGTTGAAGTGCATTATGCATTTTGAAATGGATTATTATTATTTACTTTTAATTGTAATAAGAAAAGTTGTTAAAATGTCTTCCTATATGGTAGTAAGATAATTTTACACTGGTCATAACAAAATTCCTTAATTATGTAAAAGAAGATGAATGCACAGATAGTTTAGTGACAATCATAATTGTCGGTAGATGGTGTTTCTTGTACCAGCAATTGAATGCCGCAATAATAAATGTCTTTAGCGGCAATAATAAATGCCGCAAAATGTGTTATGTAAGAAATTTTGTAGGCGCTTTAGTGGCAATTGTAATTGCCGGTAAATACTTTGCCGCTAAAGCTTGTTCACATTTACCGGCCATAATAGGGGTCTTTACCAGCAATCGATCTAATGGCCGCTGAAGCCTTTGCCGACGCCAGCAACAACGGCCAATAATCAATAGCCGGTAAAGGTTTTTGCGGCCATTTGTATTGCCGCTAATAAGTATTTTTATTGCCGCTAAAGGTCTGTCACGACCCGAAATTCCCACCTTCGGGATCGTGATAATGTCTAACATTTCACTTGCTAGGCAAGCCAACGTTAGAATATAATTAGCTATTTTAACACAATTTTAAATTAATTAATAGCAAAGAAACAAATGCGAAAATAAAGTCTGAAATAAAGTGAATACTCCATAATACTAGTGATGTCTGAATGCCATTTCAGAACTGGTGTCACAAGTGCACGAACTTCTAGAATAATACAAATAAGGGTCTGAATAGAAATAAAGCACACAGCTAAAATAAAATAGAAGGGGACTTCAGAACTGCGGACGCTGAGAAGTTATACCTCAAGTCTCCTCTAGGCAGCTGAATCCGAGCAAGTCTATGGTACGCTGCTGGGACCAACTCCAAAATCTACACAAGAAGTGCAGAGTGTAGTATGAGTACAACCGACCCCATGTACTCTGTAAGTGCCGAGCCTAACCTCGACGAAGTAGTGACGAGGCTACGGCATGTCACTTACATTAACCTGTACGCAATAATAGTAATAATAACAATTATAGAAATAAAACAAGTAACTCATTTCAATAGTTGAAGCCAACTCGGCAGTCATAACCAATTATTATTTCAATCAATTTTCGTTGCGGCGTGCAACCCGCTCCAACAATATAATTCTTCAATAAATTTCCGTTGCGGCATGCAACTCGCTCCAACAATATGAACTTAAAATTTAATATGTTGCGGCGTGGAACCCGATCCCCCAATATATTCCTTTTTATTTTCGTTGCGGCGTGCAACCCGCTCCAACAATATAAAATTAACTCTTGATTGTAATAAAAATACTTCAATAAATACCACAATTAGCAAGAAATTATTAGGCAACAAAGCATACAATGATTCTAATTTATTCAGGAAACAAGTAATGACAAGTAGTAATTAATTGTGGAAAATCAGGGAGAAAATAAGCAATTTTATATTTAATATGCTAAATGTCAAGCAGCAATTAAGACACATAAATCAAATAAGCATGTAACAATTATTGCATGAATTCAAAAGTTAATATTTGACAAGGAATATGAGAGAAACAATTATTATAACAATTAATTCGTGTCTTAAAATAATTATAATTTTTAAATAATTATGCAAATAATTAATTTGATAAAGTATAGGCACTTGTCACCTTGCCTATACATCGTTACACATGAAATTCACGTAACAAATAATTCAAGGGTTCTATTCCCTCAAGTCAAGGTTAACCACGACACTTACCTCGATTTGCAACCAACTCAAGATTCCAATAAACTTTTGCCTTGCGAATTCGTGTCTGAAATCCTCAAATCTAGTCATAAACAATTCAATATACTCAATACAAATCGTAGGAATTAATTCCATATGAATTTACTAATTTTTCGGATTAAAATTCAAAATTCATCTAAAACATCCACAGCGGGGCCCACATCTCGAATCTCAGAAAAACTTACGAAATCCGAACACCCGTTTTGCGAGAGTCCAACTATACAAAAATTATCAAATTCAGATGTCAAATGAACCTTCAAATCTTAAATTTTCGTTTTTGGAAAGTTTTACAAAAATTCTAATTTCTTCCATCTAAATTCGAAATAAATGATGAATATAGACATAGATTTATGAAATACAATCACTATATGATAAAGAACACTTACCCAGTTCGAAATCGTGAAAAACTCCTTTGAAATTGCCCCTAAACCGAGTTCTAATTGAGGGTTTGTGAAAAATGGGAAAAATCCCATTTGGGACTATTTTAATCACTAGGCGTCAGGCCTTCTTCGGGTTCGCGAAGGGCCTGTCGCGTTCGCGAAGGTACTGTCGCATTCGCGATGTGCAGCAGCCCAAGTGGCCTTCGCGTTCGCGAGTCCTCTCATGCGTTCGCGAAGGCTGCTCCCCCTGGCCTTTGCGTTCGCGAGCCAATACTCGCGTTCACGTAGAAGAAACAAGGATTCCCCCTCCCTAGGTCACAATCCTACGCATTCACGGGAAGCTGGTCACGTTCGCGAAGGGTAAGGCCCCCCATTGCTTCGTGTTCATGACCCAGCTATCGCATTCGCGATGAAGAAAATTCCACTGTCCCAAATTCCTATTCGCGTTCTCGATAAAGGCTTCGCGTTCGCGAAGCACATGACACCAGAAACCAGCAAAAGTCCCAAAAAACCAGATTTTTCAAAGAACTAAGGTCTGTAGGCTATCCGAAACTCACTTGAGCCCTCGGGGCTCCAAACCAAATATACACACAAGTCCAAAAATCTCATACGAACTTGCTCGAGCGATCAAAACAAGAATTTAACACTTAGAACTACGAATCAGACACAAAATCAAATAAAATTTTTAAGAAAACTTTAAAATATCTATTTTAACAACCGGACATCCGAATCACGTCAAACCAACTCCGTTTCTCACCAAATTTGACAGACAAGTCATAAATATAGTAATGGACCTATACCGGGTTCCAAAACCAAAATACAGACCCGGTATCAATAAAGTCAAATATTGGTTAATTCTTTAAAGTCATTAAGCCTTTAAACTTCAAATTTTCAACAATAAGCGATAACCCGAGCTAGGGACCTCCGAATATGATTTCGGGCATACGACCAAGTCCCAAATCACGATACGAACCTATCGGAATTGTCAAAATACTGATTTGGGACCGTTTGCTCAAAATATTGACCAAAGTCAACTTAATTGAGTTTTAAAGCTCTATTTCACATTTTAGTCAATTTTTGATATAAAAACTTTCTGAAAAATTATACGGACTGCGCACGCAAGTCGAGGAATGATGAATAGTGCTTTTCGAGATCTTAGAACACAGTAATGAATGTTTAAATTAAAGATGACATTTTGGGTCATCACATTCTCCACCTCTAAAACAAACGTTCGTTCTTGAACAAAATTAGAAATATACCTGAGCTGGTGAAAAGATGTAGATATCTACTCCGCATGTCCGACTCGGACTCCCAGGTAAATGCTTCTACCGATTGACCTCTCCATTGCACCCGAACTGAAGGATAACTCTTAGACCTCAACTGTCGGACCTGCCGGGCTAGAATAGCTACCAGATCCTCTTCATAAGTCAAATCTTTGTCCTATTAGACTGAGCTGAAATCTAATACATGGGACGGATCACCATGATATTTCCGTAGCATAGACATGTGGAACACCGGATGAACTGCTGATAAAATAGGCGGTAGTGCAAGCCTATAAGCTACTTCACCCGCCCTTTTTTAAGAATTTCAAAGGGTTCAATATACCTAGGGCTCAACTTGCCCTTCTTTCCGAATCTCATTACACCTTTCATAGGTGAAACCAGGAGAAATATGCTTTCTCCTGCCATGAATGCAACGTCACGAACTTTACGATCGTCATCACTCTTTTGCCTAGACTGAGCTGTGCGATGTCGATCTGGAATAACCTTGACCTTATCCAAGGCATCCTGTACCAAATCAGTACCCAACAACCGAGCCTCTCCCGGTTCAAACTAGCCAACTATCGAACGACATCGCATCCCGTACAATGCTTCATACGGAGCCATCTGAATGCTCAACTGGTAGCTATTATTATAGGGAAACTATGCAAGTGGCAAGAACTGATCCCAAGAACCTCCCAAGTCTATAACACAAGCACGAAACATATCTTCCAATATCTGAATAGTGCGCTCTGACTGTCCGTCTGTTTGTGGATGAAATGTTGTACTCAACTCAACAAGCATGTCTAACTCACGCTGTACAGCCCTCCATAAGTGTGAGGTAAACTGCATACCTCGATCTGAAATAGTAGACACGGGCACACCGTGAAGGCGGACAATCTCACGAGTGCAAATTTTAGCTAGCCGCTCTGAAGAATTGGTAACTGCCACTGGAATGAAATATGCCGACTTGGTCAACCTGTCCACAATAACCCATACTGCGTTGAACCTCCTCTGAGTCCATGAGAGTCCAACAACAAAATCCATAGTGATACGCTCCCACTTCCACTCAGGAATTTCTAACTTCTGAAGCAAACCACCAGGTCTCTGATGCTCGTACTTGAATTGTTGACAATTTAGACACCGAGCTACATATGCAACTATATCCTTTTTCATTCTCCTCCACCAATAATGTTGCCGCAAATCTTGATACATTTTGGCGGCACCTGGATGAATATAATACCGGGAACTGTGTGCCTCTTCAAGAATTAATTCACAAAGCCCATCAACATTAGGCACACAAATACGATCCTGCATCCGCAGAACTCCATCATCCCCCCACAACAACCTATTTGGCATCACCGTGCCTCACTGTGTCCTTAAGGACAAGTAAATGAGGATCATCATATTGTCGCTCTCTGGTACGCTCATATAAAGAAGACTGAGAGACTGTGCAAGCTAGAACCCGACTGGGTTCTGAAACATCTAATCTCATGAACTGATTAGCCAAAGTATGGACATCTGCAACTAACGGTCTCTCACCAACTGGAATATAAACAAGGCTGCCCATACTCACATCCTTTCTACTCAAAGCATCAGCCACCACATTAGCCTTTCTGGGGTAATACAAAATGGTGATATCATAGTCTTCAATAGCTCCAATCATATTCTCGGCCTCAAATTAAGATCTTTTTGTTTAAACAGATACCGTAGGCTACGATGATAAATAAATACCTCACGAGACACTGTAAAGGTAATGCCTCCAAATCTTCAGCGCATGAACTATGGCTGCCAATTCTAAGTCATGAACAGGATAATTATTCTTGTGAACTTTCAACTGCCGCGATGCATATGCAATCACTCTACCATCTTGTATCAATACTGCACCAAGCCTAACGTGAGATGCATCACAATATACTGTATAAGATCCTGAACATATGGGTAATACCAACACTGGCGCCGTAGTCAAAGCAGTCTTGAGCTTCTGAAAGCTCAACTCACACTCGTCTGACCATCCGAATGGAACACCTTTTTGGGTCACTCTGGTCAATGGGCTTGCTATAGATGAAAACCCTTCCACGAACCGATGATAATAACCCGCCAAACCCATAAAACTCTATATCTTAGTAACTGAAGTAGGTCTAGGGCAATTTTGAATAGCCTCAATCTTCTTAGGATCCACTTTTATGCCTTCTGCCTATATAACATGCCCCAAAAAGGCAACTGAGTCTAACTAAAATTTACATTTTGAAAATTTGGCATATAACTGATTATTCTTCAAAGTCTAAAGCATAATCCGAAGATGTTGCTCATGCTCCTCTCAACTGCTGGAATAAATCAAGATTTCATCAATGAATACAACCACAAATGAATCCAGGTAGGGCTTGAACAACCGATTCATCAAATCCATAAATGTTGCTGGGGCATTTGTAAGCCCAAATGACATCACTAGGAATTTGTAATGCCTATATTGAGTCCGAAAAACAGTCTTAGGGACATCAGATGCCCTAATCTTCAACTGATGGTAACCAGACCTCAAGTCGATCTTTAAAAACACCTTGGCACCCTGAAGTTGATCGAATAAGTCATTAATTCTTAGCAGTGGATACTTGTTCTTGAAAGTAGCCATAATGCGGTTTGTGCTATACACATCCGCATTGAACCATCTTTCTTCTTCACAAACAACACTGGTGCACCCCAGGGCGAGACACTAGGTCGAATAAATCCCTGATCAAGCAAGTCTTGTAACTACCCATTCAGTTCTTTCAATTCCTACGGGGCCATACGATATGGTGGAATAGAAATGGGCTGAGTGCCCGTAGCCAAATCAATACAGAAGTCTATATCTCTTTCGGGTGGCATCACAGGCAAATCTGCAGGAAATACTTCTGGAAATTCACGAACAATTGGTACTGAGTCTATAGAAGGAACATCCGCACTGGGATCGAATATAAGCCAAATAGGCTAGACACCCCTTTTCGACCATACACCGAGCCTTCATATAAGAAATAACCCTGCTGGTAGAATGACCAGGATATCCTTTCCACTCTAATCGAGGTAACCTCGGCATGGCTAGGGTCACCGTCTTGGCATGACAATCCAATATAGTATGATAAGGTGACAACCAATCCATACCCAAGATGACATCAAAATCTACCATATCAAGAAGTAGATTTTCCACACTAGACTCAAGACTCCTAACAGTAACCACACATGAACGATAGACATGATCTACTATGATAGAATCTTTCACCAGAGTGGATACACACACATGAGCACTCAGAGAATCACGAGGCATTACCAGATATGAAGCAACATAAGAGGACACATAGGAATAAGTAGATACTGGATGAAATAGAACTGAAGCATCTCGATGGCAAACTGGAACAATACTTGTAATCACAGCATCGGATAATTCGGCCTCAGGCCTAGCCGGAAAAGCATAAAATCGGGGATGGGCCCCACTACTTTGAACCGCGTCTCTGGGACGACCTCTAACTGGCTGGCCTCCACCTTTAACGGCCTGACCTCTACCTCTAATGACCTGACCTCTACCTCTAGCTGTCTGACCCCTACCTCTAGTTGGTTGAGCAGGCGGTAAAGCAACCGCCGGTATGATGGCACGAGAATCCTGCCAAGATCTGTTACTCGACAACCTAGGGCAATGCCTCCTGATGCGACCAATGTTCCCACACTCATAACACCCATCCTGCTATCATGGTTGCTGAAGCTGACCCGAACGGGGCAGATAACCGCTGTAGTGACTCTGGAGTGGTGGTGCACTGATAGGAGCTGAATGTGCACTAAATGCTGGCTGCCAAGGGTAAGGCATAATAGGACCGTAACTCTCTGAAGCACCGTGAGATTCCTGAAGTGATGAATGAAACGGCTTGGGAGGATGACCCCTACCAAAATTACCCCTGCCTCCAGACGAGGCACCACTGAACCCACCAAACTGACGAGGCCTCTTATCAGACCCCTACCCTCTCTCCTGTGTAAGAACCATCTCGATCCTCCTCACAACATTAGAAGCCTCCTGAAAGAAAATATCACTTCCGGTATCCTTGGACATCTGAAGCCTAATAGGGTGAGTAAGTCCCTCAATAAACCTCCTCACTCTCTCTCTCTCTCTCTCTCTCAGTAGGAAGTAAAAGGAGAGCATGACGGGCTAAATCCACAAAATGAGCCTCGTACTGAGTAACAGTCATACTGCCCTGCTATATACGCTCAAATTGCCTACAGAAATCCTCTCTCAACGTGATAGGGAGGAACTTCTCTAGAAATAGCCGTGAGAACTGCTCCCAGGTCAATGCAGGCGATCCAACTCGTCTGGTCAAAGTATAATCTCTCCACCACTTCTTGGCGGAACCCGTCATCTGAAATACAGCAAAATCAACCCCATTGGTCTTAACTATACCCATGTTCCTCAATACCTCATGGAAGCGGTCAAGATAAACTTGTGGGTCCTCAGAAGGTGTACTACTGAAGTGAACTGGAAAGAGCTTAGTAAACTTATCCAGTCTCAATAAGGCCTCAGAAGACATGGCGGGCCTTTTACCAGCTTGTGCCGTAACAACTGGCTGAACTACCCCAACTTGTGGGGCTACTGGAGCCTGATACTGGGGAGCCATCTACTCCGGAGCGAGAGCCTGTGAGATGGCTGGTGCCACTAGAAATGTACCATTCTTGGCCACGCCCTCCATAAGACTCACCAAATGGACTAGAGCATCCTGAAGCACTGGCATAGCTATGAATCCTTCCGGGACCTGAAATGGTACAACAGGTACAGACTGACCTGGAACCTTCTTCTGAAGATCCACCTAAGACTCTACTATGGGTGCTGCTGCTCGAGCTCTAGCTTGAGCTCTGCCTCTGCCTATACCTCGGCCTTTGGCATGACCTCGGCCTCTACCCCTAGTCATAGTTGCCGCCGGGGGCTCTGGTCCTGGTCTGTCGGTAGATGTATTATGTGTTCTCGCCATCTGCGAGTGAATAAGAATAGGATGGTTCAATACAACGATCCGACCGGTCATTTTGAGTATTACAACCCCGTTCCCCCATTTACTACTTAATTTATGCTTTATAGTTATTGTATGACTTGCCGGGGTAATTGGTTCGGGTCTGAAAGGACTTCAGAGTGAAATGAGACAGTCTCATAATTGAAAATTTAAATTGAAAAAGTTGACCGGATGTTTACTTATATGTAAATGATCACGAATTTGAATTCTGATAATTCCAATAGCTCTGTATGGTAATTTTGGACATAGGAGCATTTCCGAAAAATTATTTGGAGGTCTGTAGTGGAATTAGGCTTGAAATGACGAATATTAAATTTTTGGGAAGTATGACCGGGGGATTGACTTTTTAATATCAGGGTCAGAATCCGATTCTGGAAATTGAAATAGGTCTGTTATGTTATTTATGACTTGTGTCCAAAATTGGAGGACAATCGGGCTTGATTTGATAGGTTTCGACGTTATTTGTAGAATTTGGAAATTTCAAAGTTTATTAGGCTTAAATTGGAGTATGGATTGTGATTTTGACATTGTTTGATGTAATTTGAGGCCTCGAGTAGATCCGTATTATGTTATGGTACTTGTTGGTATGTTCGGGCGGGGTCCCGAGGGGCTCGGGTGTGTTTCTAATTTATTTCAGATCATTTTTCTTGATGTTGTATTGTTGGTTGCTGCTGGTTCTGGAGTGACTGCACCTGTAGTTGAATTTACGCAGGTGCGATGGGCGCAAAAGCGAAAGAGAGGGTGCAGAAGCGCGATCGCAAATGCGGCCCAACGTACGCAGAAGCGCTACCTCAAATGCGGTTTGTGCTCCGCAGAAGCGACCACGCTCGCAGGTGCGAGCTTCGTCCGAAGAAGTGAAGGTGCATAGATGCGACATTTTAACCGCATCTCCGAAAGTGCTGGGCAGAATGATAAATACAAGGGTTCGCGATTTTGGATTCATTTTTAACATTTCCAAGCTCGGATTGAGGCAACTTTTGGAGCAATTTTCATCACAAAGATTGGGGTAAGTGTTCTACACTTGGTTTGATCTTATTCCATGAATCTATCTTTATTTTTCGCAATTGATTGATGAATTTAAAGAGGCAATTGGGGGTGTTGGCCTAAAGTTTTATAATATGAATTTCGAGTTTTGAACATCGATTTGGAGTCGGAATTGAGTGAAATTAGTATGGTTGAACTTGTAATTGGATGGGTTGTCAAATTTTGTGAGTTTTGTCGGATTCCGAGATGTGGGCCCCACTGGCAATTTTTGGAGTGTAATTTCGGATTGTTTTGGAAAAAATTAGCATTTTATTATTGAATTAATTCCTATAATTGTGTGGCCTGAATAAAATTAATTGTGACTAGATTCGAGCCGTTCAGGAGTTGATACTCGCATAATGGAATTTCTGGAGCATTTTTGATCTTGCTCGGAATTGGATTCGTCTTGTTCGAGGTAAGTAACTCTTCTAATCTTGGAGCCGAGGGTATGAACCCTGAATATACGTGTTATGTGTTTGGTGTTGAGGTGATGCATATGCTAGGTGATGGGCGTGCATGCGTGCACCATGTGAACTGTGATTTCGTTATTTCTGTGGTACTGTGTAGTTAGCTGAACTTGTCTGTAATCATGAAATCTCTATGTACTAGTGTTATCGAGCTATGATTCATGTTAGAAGCCATGTTTAGGCTTCATGTTATTCTGTTGGGACCCACCGAGGTCATTAATATTGTTGAGTTATTTGTTTATATTGCAATGTCATACTCAGTCATATTCATTTCATTGAATATCATATCTCAGTCTCTATTGTTATTTATTGATACATCATATCATCATTTTTGGGCTAGTTCATGTCATTGTGAGCCCGAGAGACAGGAGAGGTTGATGACTCAGTGAGGCCAAGTGCATGATTATGAGTGACATTTATGGGATCGGGCTGCATGCCGCAGTGGTCATACTGATTTATGATAGTGCTTGGGCTGAAGGAGCCTCTCCGGAGTCTGCACACACCCCTAGTGAGCGCGATTGATATTATTGAGAGATGGATCTTCCCTGGACATGGATCTTGTCCGAAGCATTTTATACCTGGATATGGATCTTCTCCACGGACTATATTGGCCCTATTCGGTGCTGACTGACTGGTGATCAGTTGATGTGTATATTCTGGGATGGATCTTCCCTCGGCCGGATTGGCCATATACATTACCGAATGATTGAGCATGATGAGTGGAATGTATGAGAAAATGAGATTGAGTACTCTGAGAGTGTGAGTACATGAGTTCATCTCTGAGATACATTACACTGACATGCATACATGACATGCATGTATAGAGATATATTTTCCTCATGATGTACGGTATCACGTCATTCATGACTTCTCACACATGTTGATATATGGGCATATTGATGCATTGGTTTTACAAAAGCTAGCTGGAAAGAAAATGTAACATCTTATTTATTATTGAAAGGAATTTTGGGAAAATTATTGTTTTCAAACTTATTCATATTTTGGAAACTTTGGTAAACGACTTGGGATTTCACTGATACACTTGAAAGGTAGAACTATTTTCAAAAGTCATGATTTAGCTGAGCATTTATTCTTTGAGTTACTTCTTTTATTTCTTGCTTTATGTTGTTATGAACTTTTGTTGGTTATTGGAGTTGGACTCTGACCGTGGTACAAGCTCGTCACTACTTTTAACCTAAGGTTAGGTTTGTTACTAATTGAGTACATGGGGTCGGTTGTACTCATACTACACTTCTACACCTTGCGTGCAGATATTGACTGCTGATGTTGGTGTGCATGTCTGTGGGATAGTTGTGTTTAATAATATATGGTCATTGGACCTAGAATGTATACTATCAGTTTCGATTACGGTATATTCAAGAGGATAATATTGAAATTCGTCTTAGAAGGTGATTATGGTTCTGGTTGGGGCGAGAGAGCTCCATGACTTGTTAATATGATAAGGGGTTATGAGATTTCTGTGTGCTTCTTTCATTAACAGCAGTGTATGAAGGTCTTGGGATGAGGTTTTATTCGATATGGGGTTTAATAATAGTACTTGGTTGGTTTTGGAGTAGTTACTATGATCAGGAATGGTGCTACGAGCATGCGAGTTGTGTAATATGTTAGGTGATTATATCCGTGGTTATGATTATGGCTCAGTGCAGCTTGTTCAGACTTATACAGTGTGCAACTGTGCGATTCGGGTCTTGTAAGAAATTCTGAATGTTGGGAATTGAATTCCAAGGTTTTTGGGCTAAGGTTAAATTAATGATTTACAGTTATATTGTGTTGTCAGGCCTATATAGAATTGGGTGACGTGGGATCACCCACGGGTATGTGCGTGGTAAGATAGAATAGTGATTTGATGGCTTGGAAACAACTCTTGGTACGTTCGAGGACGAACGTATATTTAAGTGGGGGAGAATGTAACAACCCGATCGGTCGTTTTGAGTATTACAGCCCCGTTCTCCTATTTACCGCTTAATTTATGCTTTACAGCTGTTGTATGACTTGCCGAGGTAATTGGTTCGGGTCCGGAAGGATTTCGAAGTGAAATGAGACACTTAGTCTTATAATTTAAAACTTAAGTTGGGAAAGTTGACCGGATGTCGACTTATGTGTAAACGACCTCGAATAGGAATTCTAATAATTCCAATAGCTCCGTATGGTGATTTTGGATACAAGAGCATGTCCGAAAAAAATATTTGGAGGTCCATAGTGGAATTAGGCTTGAAATGGTTGAATTTTTGGGAAGTTTGACCGGGGGGTTGAATTTTTTTATATCAGGGTCGGAATCCGATTCTGGAAATTGAAATAGGTCCGTTATGTCATTTATGACTTGTGTGCAAAATTTGAGGTTAATCGGATTTGATTTGATAGGTTTTGACGTTGTTTGTAGAATTTGAAAATTTCAATGCTCATTAGGCTTGAATTGGAGTATGAATTGTGATTTTGACATTGTTTGATGTAATTTGAGGCCTCGAGTAGGCCCGTATTATGTTATGGGACTTGTTGGTATGTTTGGACGGGGTCCCGAGGGGCTCGGGTGATTTTGACGTTGTTTGATGTAATGCTGGTTGCTGCTGGTTCTGGAGTGCCCGCACCTGCGGTTGAATTTACGCAGGTGCGATGGGCGCAAAAGCGGAAGAGAGGGCGCAGAAGCGCGATCGCAAATGCGGTTTGTGCGCCGCAGAAGCGACCACGCTCGCAGGTGCGAGCTTCATCTGCAAAAGCGAAGGTCACAGATGCGACATTTTAACTGCATCTGCGAAAGTGCTGGGCAAAATGATAAATACAAGGGTTCACGATTTTGGCTTCATTTTTAACATTTCCAAGCTCGGATTGAGGCGACTTTTGGAGAAATTTTCATCACAAGGATTGGGGAAAGTGTTCTACACTTGGTTTGATCTTATTCCATGAATCTACCTTCATTTTTTGCAATTGATGGACGAATTTAAAGAGGAAATTGAGGGTGTTGGCCTAAAGTTTTATAATATGAATTTTGAGTTTTGAACATCGATTTGGAGTCGGAATTGAGTGAAATTAGTATGGTTGAACTTGTAATTGGATGGGTTGTCAGATTTTGTGAGTTTCGTCGGATTCCGAGACGTGGACCCCACTGGCAATTTTTGGAGTGTAATTTCGGATTTTTTGGAAAATATTAGCATTTTGTTATGGAATTAATTCCTATAATTGTGTGGCCTGGATCAAATTAATTGTGACTAGATTCGAGCCGTTCAGGAGTTGATACTCCCAGAATGAAATTTCTGGAGCATTTTTGATCTTGCTCGGAATTGGATTCATCTTGTTCGAGGTAAGTGACTCTTCTAATCTTGGAGCTGAGGGTATGAACCATGAATATACATGTTATGTGTTTGGTGTTGAGGTGACGCACTTGCTAGGTGACGGGCATGTGTGTGTGTACCGTGTGAACTGTGATTTCGTTATTTCTATGGTACTATGTAGTTATCTGAACTTGTCTGCAATCATGAAATTTCTACGTACTAGAGTTATCGAGCTATGATTCATGTTAGAAGCCATGTTTAGGCTACATGTTTATTCTGTTGGGACCCACTGAGGTCATTACTGTTGTTGAGTTATTTGTTTACATTGCAATGTCATACTCAGCCATATTCATTTCATTGCATATCATATCTCAGTCTCTATTGTTATTTATTGATACATCATATCATCATTTTTGGGCTAGTTCATGTCATTGTGAGCCCGAGAGACTGGAAAGGTTGATGACTAAGTGAGGCCGAGTGCCTGATTATGAGTACCATTTATGGGATCGGGCTGCACACCGCAGTGGTTATACTGATTTATGATAGCGCTTGGGCTGAAGGAGCCCTTCCGGAGTCCGCACACACCCCCAGTGAGCGTGGTTGATATTATTGAGGGATGGATCTTTCCCGGACATGGATCTTGTCCGAAGCATTTTATACCTGGAGATGGATCTTCTCCACGGGCTGGATTGGCCCTACTCGGTACTGAGTGAGTGATGATCAGTTGATGTGTATATTCTGGAATGGATCTTCCATGGGCCAGATTGGCCATATACAGTACCGAGTGATTGAGCAAAATGAGTGTAATGTGTGAAAAAGTGAGATTGAGTACTCTGAGAGTGTGAGTACATGAGTTATCTCTGAGATACATTGCATTGACATGCACACATGACATACATGCATAGAGATGTATTTTCCTCATGCTGTACGGTATCACATCCTTCATGACTTCTCACACATGTTGATATATGGGTATAGTGATGCATTGGTTTTACACTGGCTAGCTGGAAAGAAAATGAAATATCTTATTTATTATTGAAAGAATTTTTGTGAAAATGATTGTTTTCAATCTTATTCAAATTTTGGTAACTTCGGTAAACGACTTGGGATTTCACTGATACACTTGAAAGGCAGAACTATTTTCAAAAGTCATGATTTAGCTGAGCATTTATTATTTGAGTTACTTCTTTTAGTACTTGCTTTATGTTGTTTTGAACTGTTGTTGGTTATTGGATTTGGACTCTGACCATGGTACAAGCTCGTCACTACTTTTAACCTAAGGTTAGGTTTGTTACTTATTGAGTACATGGGGTCGGTTGTACTCATACTACACATTTGCACCTTGCGTGCAGATGTTGCTGTGTTTGTTGGGAGCTGGATCTGAAGATATACCTGCGTTCCGGTTGTAACTGCCTCTTGTTCATGGTAGCCTTAGATTCATAAAACTCTGTTTATGTACTTTTCAAATAGATGATGTATTTACTTCATACCAGCTTTGTATACTCTATTCTTAGAAGCTCGTGATTTGTACTACCAGTTCTTGGGGAAATGTATCAGTTTCATATATTTTCTTTTAATTAATTATGTTGTTAAATTACATTGGAGTTGGTTAGTGGTTAATTGGCTTACCCAGCGGGTTGGGTTAAGTACCATCACGACTAGTTGGATTTTGGATCGTGACATTCAATGATCGATGATAGAATAAAATCGCACGACATAATAAGAAGGAAGTGATATTGTTCCTAAACTTCATAGCCTCTGAAAGATAAGTATAGACGTCTCTGTACCGATCCCTCAGACTATACTAAGCTTGCTCGTGACTTGTGAGACCTATGTAACCTAGTGCTCTGATACCAACTTGTCACGACCCAAAATTCCCACCTTCGGGACCGTGATGGAGCCTAACATTTCACTTGCTAGGCAAGCTAACGTTAGAATATAATTAGCCATTTTAACATAATTTTAAATTAATTAATAACAAAGAAACAAATGCGAAAATAAAGTGAATACTCCATAATACTAGCGATGTCTGAATACCATCCCAGAACTGGTGTCACAAGTGCACGAGCTTCTAGAATAATATAAACAAGGGTCTGAACAAAATAAAGATGTCTGAAAGAAATCACACAACTAAAATAAAGTAGAAGGGGACTTCAGAACTGCGGACGCTAAGCAGTTATACCTCAAGTCTCCTCTGGGTAGCTAAATTCAAGAAAGTTTATGGTACGCCGCTGGGACCAACTCCAAAATCTGCACAAGAAGTGCAGAGTGTAGTATGAGTACAACCGACCCCATGTACTTTGTAAGTGCTGAGCCTAACCTCGACGAAGTAGTGACGAGGCTAAGGCAGGTTACTTATATTAACCTGTACGCAATAATAGTAATAACAACAATAATAGAAATAAAACAAGTAACTCATTTCAATAGTTGAAGCCAACTCGGCAGTCATAATCAATTATTATTTTAATCAATTTCCGTTGCGGCGTGCAACCTACTCTAACAATATAATTCTTCAATAAATTTTCGTTGCGGCGTGTAACCCGCTCCAACAATATAATTCTTCAATATACCGTTACGGTGTGCAACCCGCTCCAACAATATAATTCTTCAATAAATTTTCGTTGCGGCGTGCAACCCGCTCCAACAATATAAATTTAAAATATAATCTGTTGCGGCGTGCAACCCGATCCCTCAATATATTCCTTTTCATTTTCATTGCGGCGTGTAACTCGTCCAACAATATAAAATTAATAACTCTTGATTGTAATAAAAATACTCCAATAAATACCACATTTGACAAGAAATTATTAGGCAACAAAGCATACAATGATTATAATTTATTCAGGAAACAAGTAATGACAAGTAGCAATTAATTGTGAAAAATCAGGAAGAAAATAGGCAATTTCATATATAATATGCTAAATGTCAAGTAGCAATTAAGACACATATATCAAATTAGCATGTAAAAATTATTGCATGAATTCAAGAATTAATATTTGATAAGGAATATGAGAGAAATAATTATTATAACAATTAATTCGTGTCTTACAATAATTTATGATTTTTCAATAATTATGCAAACAATTAATTTGACAAATTGTAGGTACTCGTCACCTTGCCTATACATCATTACACATGAAATTCACGTAACAAATAATTTAAGGGTTAACCACGACACTTACCTCAATTTGCAACCAACTCAAGATTCCAATAAACCTTTGCCTCGCGAATTTTTGTCATGAAATCCTTAAATCTAGTCATAAACAATTTAATATACTCAATACAAATCGTAGGAATTTATTCCATATGAATTTACTAATTTTTCGAATTAAAATCTGAAATTCATCTCAAAAATCAACAGTGGGGCCCATGTCTCGAATCTTAGAAAACCTTACGAAATCCGAACACACGTTCCGAGACAAGTCCAACCATACAAAAATTATCAAATTCCGATGTTAAATGGACCTTCAAATCTTAAATTTTCGTTTTTGGAAAGTTTTACAAAAGTTCCAATTTCTTCCATCTAAATCCGAAATGAATGATGAATATAGACATAGATTTATGAAATATAATCACTCTATGATAAATAACACTTACTCAGTTTTAAATCGTGAAAAACTCCTTTGAAATCGCCCCTAAACTGAGTTCTAATTGAGGGTTTGTTAAAGATGGGAAAAATCCTGTTTAGGACTGTTTTAATTACTGGGCGTTAGGCCTTTTTCGCGTTTGCGAAGGGCCTGTCGCATTCGCGATGTGCAACAGCCTAAGTGGACTTCCCGTTCGCGAGTGCTCCTATGCGTTCACGAAGACTGCTCCCCCTGGCCTTTGCGTTCGCGGGCCAATACTCGCGTTCGCATAGAAGAAACAACGATTCCCCCTCCCCAAGTCACAAGCCTACGCGTTCGCGGGAAGTTGGTCGCGTTCTAGAAGGGTAAGGCCCCCCATTGCTTTGCGTTCGCGACCTAGCTATCGCATTCGCGATGAAGAAAATTCAACTGTCCCAAATTCCTCTTCGCATTCGCGAAGCACATGACACCAGAAACTAGCAGAAGTCCTAAAAAACCATATTTTTCGAAGAACTAAGGTCCGTAGGCTATCCAAAACTCACCCGAGCCCTCGGATGCTCCAAACCAAATATGCACACAAGTCCAAACACCTCATACGAACTCGCTCGCGTGATCAAAACACCAATTTAACACCTACAACTATGAATCGGACACCAAATCAAATGAAAATTTTAAAATTTCTCTTTTAACAACCGGACGTCCGAATCACGTCAAACTAACTCCGTTTCTCACCAAATTTGACAAACAAGTCATAAATATAGTAACAGACCTATACCAGGTTCCGGAACCAAAATATGAACCCGGTATCAACAAAGTCAAATATTGGTCGATTCATTAAAGTCATTAAGCCTTTAAACTTCAAAATTTTGACAACTAGCGATAACCCGAGCTAGGGACCTCCGAATTCGATTCCGGGCATACGCCCAAGTCCCAAATCACGATACGAACCTATCAGAACTGTCAAAACACTGATCCGGGCCCGTTTGCTCAAAATATTGACCAAAGTTAACTTAATTGAGTTTAAAGCTCTATTTCACATTTTAGTCAATATTTCATAAAAAAATTTCTGAAAAATTATACGGACTGCGCACGCAAGTCGAGGAATGATAAATAGTGCTTTTCGAGGTCTTAGAACACAATAATGAATGTTTAAATTAAAGATGATATTTTGGGTCATCACAAGGTCTTTTTTGTTGTAGTGTTCATGAATCAACTTAACCTTTTCCAAAGCATCCTAATCTAAATCAGTACCCAATAGCCTGGCCACACCTGGCTCAAACCAACCCACCATAGATTGACACCGTCTGAGGGTGAAATGCGGTACTCAACTGAATATGTGTACCTAATTCTCGCTGTACTGCTCTCCAAAACTGTGATGTAGACTGCGTGCCCTGATCTGAAATGATAGACATTGGCACACCGTGTAGGCAAACAATCTCGCGGATATAAATTTCAGCCAACCGCTCCGAAGAATAAGTAGTACTAACTGGAATAAAATGCGCGGACTTGGTCAACCGATCCACAATCACCCAAACAGCATCAAACTTCCTCAAAGTCCGTGGGAGCTCGACTACGAAGTCCATGGTAATACGCTCCCACTTCCACTGCAGAATTTTATGTATTTGAAGCAATCCGCTCGGTCTCTGATGCTCGTATTTCACCTGTTGACAATTTAAACACCGAGCTACAAATCCAACTATATTTTTCTTTATTTTGCTCCACCAATAGTGCTGCCTCAAGTCTTGGTACAACTTAGCGGCACCTGGATGAATGGAATACTGCGAATTGTGGGCTTCTTCAAGAATCAACTCACGCAGTCCATCTACATTTGGCACACAAATACGACCCTGCATTCTCAATATCCCATCATCTCCAATAGTAACATCTTTGGCATCACCATGCTGAATTGTGTCCTTAAGGACAAGCAAATGAGGATCATCATACTGATGCTCTCTGATGCGATCACATAAAGAAGACCGAGAAATCACACAAGCTAGAACCCGAATGGGCTCCGAAACATCTAATCTCACGAACTGGTTGGCCAAGGCCTGAACACAAATTGTTAGAGGCCTTTTACCAACAGGAATGAATGCAAGGCTACCTATTCTCACCGCCTTTCTACTCAAGGCATCAGCCACCACATTGGTCTTCCCGGGATGATACAAAATAGTGATATCATAGTCCTTTAGCAGCTCCAACCATCTCCGCTGCCTCAAATCTAGATCCTTCTATTTGAATAAGTGCTGAAGACTCTGATGATCTATAAATACCTCATAAGACACACCATAGAGATAGTGCCTCCAAATTTTCAATGCATGAACAATGGCTGCCAATTCCAAATCTTGGACATGGTAGTTCTTTTCATGTGGCTTCAACTGGCGCGAAAGCATAAGCAATCACTCTACCCTCCTGCATTAAGACACACCCAATACCAATCCGAGAAGCATCACAATACACTGTATAAGAGCCTGAAGCTGAAGGCAAAACTAGAACTGGAGCTGTGGTCAAGGCACTCTTGAGCTTCTGAAAGCTCTCTTCACACTCATACGACCACCTGAATGGAGCACCGTTCTGGGTCAATTTAGTCAAGGTCAATGCAATAGACGAGAAGCCCTCCACAAAGCGACGATAATAACTAACCAAGCCAATAAAACTCCGAATCTCAGTAGCTGAAGATGGCCTGCGCCAACTCTGAACTGCCTCTATCTTCTTCGGATCTACCTGAATCCCCTCACTGGACACCACGTGCCCTAAGAACGCCACCAAACTAAGCCAGAACTCACACTTGGAGACTTTGGCATAAAGTTTCTTCTCCCTCAGTCTCTGTAGTACAATACTCAAATGTTGTGCATATTCTTCCTGGCTACATGAGTACACCAGGATATCATCAATAAATACTATGACAAACAAATCAAGATACGACTGGAATACACTATTCATCAAGTGCATAAATGCTGCTGGGGCCAACTGCCCAAAAGACATCATGAGAAATTCATAGTGTCCATGACGGGTCCTGAATGCCGTCTTTAGAATATCTGAGTCCCGAATTTTTAATTGGTGATACACAGATCTCAAATCAATTTTAGAGAATAACCTTGCTCCCTGAAGCTGGTCAAATAAATCATCAATATGCGGCAAAGGATATTTATTCTTGATTGTAACTTTGTCCAACTGCCTGTAGTCGATGCACATCCGCATAGTACCATCTTTCTTTTTCACAAACAGAACCGGTGCACCCCAAGGTGACATACTAGGCCTAATAAACCCCTTATCAAGAAGTTCCTGAAGTTGCTCTTTCAATTCTGTCAACTCAGCTGGTGCCATACGATATAGAGGGATAGAAATGGGCTGAGTGCTCGACACCAAGTCAATACCAAAATCAATATCCCTGTCGGGTGGTATACCCGACAGGTCTACAGGAAATACATCTGGAAAGTCTCGCACTACCGGTACAGAATCAATAGTAGGAGTGTCTGCATCAACATCTCTTACAAAGGCCAAATATGACAAACACCCTTTCCAAACCATACGTTGGGCCTTCAAATAAGAAATTACCATGCTGGAAACATAATTTAGAGAGCCTTTCCACTCGACCTTCGACAATCCCGGTATCACCAACGTCACTATTTTTATGTTATACCTCAGAATAGTATGACATGGAGACAACCAATCCATACCCAAGATAACATCGAAATCGACCATACTAAGCAATAAAAGATCAACTCCAGTCTCCAGTCCCCAAATAGTTACCACACACGACCGATACACACGGTCCACAAAATTAGTATCGCCAACCGGCGTAGATACATGAACAGGTGAAACTAAGGACTCACGGGGCATATCCAGATAATGAGTAAAATATAGTGATACATACGAATAAGTGGAACCATGGTCAAATAATATAGAAGCTTCCATGTGGCACACTGAGACAATACCTGTGATCACTGCATCTGAAGCAACGACATCTGGCCTGGCAGGAAAAGCATAGAATCGGGCCTGACCACCACCTGATCGACCTCCCCCTCTTGGGCGAACCCTAGCTGACTAAGCCCCCCCGAGCTGGCTGGGCTGGTGGTGGAGCAACTGATGCATGATTCATAGCCTGACTCCTTTGCTGAACTGGACCTCGCATAAGGCGGGGAAAATATTTCCTCACTTGACCCAGATCTCCACACTCATAGCAATCCCTCTCGAAAAATGGTGGGAGTTCTGTCGCGGACCTTGAGAACCAGAATAATTACCAGAAGAACCTGGTACCGATGAACCCTGAACTGATGGTGCACGAGATGAACTCTGAGCTGGAAGTGCACTAAGAGAAGACTGACTCTGTCGAGCACTGTATGAACCATGGCTAGATGATGTGCCACGATGAGCTGAACGAGCCTTCTGAGCGGGTCTATAAGGACGAACCCTGCTGTGATAAGGGAAACCAGAAGGAGCACCGCTGGAATCACCCAGACCACGAGACATCTTGGCCTCTCTCTCCTCACGCTCATGAGTATAGACCATCTCCAACTGTCGAGCACTACCAACTACTTCATTGAATCTATCACCTGCTACATTCCCCAGAGTCATAACAAAACGGAACTGCTGGTTGAGGCCATTAATGAACCTCCTTATATTTTTCCTCTCAGTGGGAACCAACTAAACTGCATGACAAGCCAACTCTGAAAACCGCATCTCATACTGAGTCACAAACAAGTTCTCCTGACGTAAGTACTCGAACTGCCTGCGCAGTTCATCTCTGCTGGTCTGTGGCACAAATTTCTCCAAAAATAATATGGAGAACTCATGCCATAAAAGTGGTGCTGCACAAACTGGTCTTCTCCTCTTATAAGTCTCCCACCATCTGAAGGCCGCCCTAGAAAACTCAAAAGTAGTGAAGGAGACCCCATTGATCTCCAGAATACCCGTTGTCCGAAGCATCCACTGGCACTTATCCAGAAAACCCTGAGCATCCTCTGACTCAGCACCGCTAAATGATGGAGGTCGAAGCCTCCCAAATCTCTCAAGTCTCCTCTTCCCATCATCGGCCATAATGGGGATCATCTGGGCCTGAGCAGATGCAATCGATTGGACTGGTGGTGCCCTCGATATCTGAAGTCCCTGTACTACCTTCTCTAGATTACGGATAATATGGGTATGAGTACCTCCCCATGCCTGAGAAGTGGCAGGTGCGGCCTGAGCCGAAACTACCTGAGCAAGGCCAGTGCAAATAGTCAAAATCTGAGCTAAAGCCTCCTGAAGGCCTGGAATCACAATAGGCACAACTGGTGCCTGAGCTGGTCCTGTCGGCTCAGCTATATCTGAAATCTGCTCCTGAGCAGGAGCAACTGGTGGTGCTATAGGTGCTGCTCCAACTGCTGTATGAGCTACACCTCGACCTCTACCTCGACCTCTCGTGGCCCTAACTGGTAGCACTGGTGGCTGACCATCCGATCCGGTAGTACATGTCCTCACCATCTCTTAGAGGATAGAATAATATACATTTAGTTCCCGGAATTAACAAATTCGCACGACAGAGTACCAGAAGGTGAAATTTTCCTAAGGTTTCGACATCCTCTCGAAAATAAGTACAAACGTATCCGTACCGATCCGCAAGTCTCTACTAAACCTACTCATCACTCGTGAGACCTATGTAACCTAGGCTCTGATACCAACTTGTCATGACCCAAAATCCTAACCTGTCGTGATGGTGCCTATCTCATTACTAGACATGTCGACAACCTCAATAAATCATAATTTCTTTCAAGTTTGAAAACATAATATTTGAATTCAATAGAAAACTTCGCAATTATATATACAAAACACTCCCAAAACCTGGTGTCACTGATGTACATGAGCATATAAATGAATACAAAGTCTGACTGATAAAGGCACTATCTGAAAATATAGAACAGTACAATACTGAAAGGAAGAGAGACAAGGTCAGCGGATGCCAAAAAGTTACCTTGATAGTCTCCAACTAGTAACACACTGAGGTCTAATAGTCGCCGTGTCCGGAAGCACCTGGATCTGCACACAAGGTGCAAAGTGTAGTATGAGTACAACCAACTCAATAAGTAACAAGACTAAACTCTGGGTTAAAAGTAATGACGATCTCCGTAGGTACAGTCCATTATATAAATAACAGTACAGAAATGTAGGCATGCTTTCAAGTTCAACAATTAAACTCAGTACAAGTAAGATAGATCAATACTGCATGATATGAGGGATATGATATCTCAGTAGAAAACCTCGTATACTTCTGATCACTAATCGCTCGGTCACTCGGTACTGTTTATGGCCAATCCAGCCCAGGGATATTCCATCCCGTATATATATACACATTGACTGACAGTCAGTCACTCAATACCGTATAAGGCCAATCCATCCCTAGGGTAATTTATCCCCAAATGTAAATATTTTGGAAAAGATCCATGTCCAGGGAAATTCATCACTTATAAATAAGTAAGGCAAGTCCATGTCTTGGGAAGTCCGTCCCGTATATATAAATCATCTATGCTCGCTGTGGGGGGTGCAGACTCCGGAGGGGATCCTTCAGCCCAAGCGTGATATAAAGCTGATATGGCCTGCTGTAGGCGGGCAACCCTGATCCATATAATGATAAAGCCTATAAGGTCTGCTGCAGACGGGCAATCCTGTTCCATATAATAATAATATATATAAAGCCGATATGGCCTGCAGCAGGCGGGCAACCCCAATCCCATAAATATCCTCATATTTATGAATATTACTGAGTATGAAATATACATTTTTAAAGCAATTAAATTCAATAGCAACACGACCCTGTGAGTCACAATAAATCTGGAATATAGCCTCAACATGATTTTTAACATGATTCTCAGCTCAATTTCCTAACACGTGGAGAATATTAGAATAATAACATGATTCTTTAATTTTACAACTCCACGGAATTTATTTAAGTCACGATTTCTATGGTGCACTCCCACACGCCTGTCACCTAGCATGTGTGTCACCTTCATACAATTCACATAACACATAATTCAGGGATTTATACCCTCAAAACCAAGTTTAGAAGTGTTACGTACCTCAAATCGTATAATTATTTATTCCGCCATGCCTTTTCCTTGTGAATTGGCCTCTGAACGCCTCAAATCTAGTCACAATTAAATCGTTTTAGTCAATAAAAATCATCGGAATTAATTCCATATGAAAATACTAATTTTCCAATAAAATCCGAAATTTAACTCAAAAATTGCCCGTGGGGCCCACTTCTCGGAACCCGACAAAAGCTACAATATATGAACGCCCGTTCAACCACAAGTCTAACCATACAAATTTTACCAAATTCCGACATCAAATCGACCTCCAAATCATCAAATCTTATTTCCAAATCCTTAAGTCCAAATTCCTGATTTACACCTCGAAAACATGTAATTTAGTCGGATTATTCGATGATAATTCAATATTATGGAGTAGAAATGATCACAAGTGACTTAAATCAAGTTTCATGTGAATTCTCTCTGAAAATCGCCCCAAAAACCGTGCTTGAAGGTCCAAAGATGGCAAAATTCGGAACCCCTTCGAAATGTATATTGTCCAGGGGTTCCGCACCTGCGACTCACTAGCTCTTCTGCAGTCTCGCAGGTGCTAGAAACCAACCGCTTTTGTGATTGTCCCCTCTTCTGCGGACAAGAAGTCTGCTTCTGCAGACTTGCTTCTACGGTTTTGCCCAGCCTCCCTTGCCTCCGCATCTGCGACCTTGGTGTGGCTTCTGCGGACTCGCTTCTGCGAGATTCTGTCCGCTTATAGGATGTCAGGCTCGCTTCTATGAGCTCACACTTGCGAGCCAAATTTTGCAGGTGCGATTGCATCAGAAGGCAGAATTTCCGGATTTCTTCCAAGTCCAAAATTTTATCCGTATAAAACGTCATAAGAACTTAGTCGAATCTTCAAATCACATCAAACAACACTAAAACCACGAATCATACCCAAATTCAAGCTTAATGAAACTAAGAAATTTCAACTTCTACATTCGATGCCGAAACCTATCAAATCAAGTCCGATTGACCTCACATTTTGCACATAGGTCATAAATGACATAACATACCTATTCCAATTTCCAGAATCGGATTCCGACCCCGATATCAAAAATTCAACTCCCCGATCAAACTTCCAAACTGAAAGTTCTATTTTATCCATTTCAAGCCTAATTTAGCTACGGGCTTCCAAATAATTTTTCGGATACGCTCCTAAGTCCAAAATCACCATTCAGAGCTATTGGAATCATTAAAACTTTATTCCAAGGTCGTTTACACATAGGTCGACATCCAGCCAACCCTTCAACTTAAGTTCTAAACTTTGGAACTACGTGTTCCCATTCATTCCAAGACCTCACCGGAACCGAACCAATTACCTCAACAAGTCATATAAGAAATGTAAAGCACAAATTGAGCAGTAAATGGGGGAACGTGGTTGTAATACTTAAAATGACCGGTCGGGTCGTTACACCTGCCCTTGCCTAGGCAAATTCCACTTCTGCGCAACCAAGCTCGCTTCTGTGAGCTCGCACCTGCGAGTAAAATTCTGCAGGTGCGATTGCACTAGAAGGCCAAAATTTCCAAATTTCTTCTAAGTCCAAATTTTGGTTTGTTAACCATCCGAAACTCACCCGAGGCCCGCGGGACCTCAACCAAATACACCAACAAGTCCTAAAACATCATACGAGTTCTTAAATCTTCCAATTTGCACCTCGAATCGAATTATGAATTTTTAAATCTTCCAACTTCTATAATCTGCATCGAAATATATTAAATCAATCAGGAATAACCCCAAATTATAAATGACATAACAGAGCTATTCTCACTTTCAGAATCGAAATCCGAGTCTGATATCAATAAAAGTCAATTTGTGGTCAAACTTTGAAATCTTTAAGCTTTCAGACTTCGAATTTTTAAAAAATGGCGATAACTCAAGCTAGGGACATCCAAATTAAAATTTTGGACATACGCCCAAGTCCCTAATTACGATACGGACCTATCGAAACTGTCAAAACACTGATCCGGGTCCGTTTGCTCAAAATGTTGACCGAAGTAAATTTAGTTGAGTTTTAAAGCACTATTTTTCATTTTTATCAATTTTATTTTCACATAAAAGCTTTCTGAAAAAATATACGGACTGCGCACGCAAGTCGAGAAATGCTAAATGGTGCTATTCGAGGTCTCAGAACAAAGAAATGAATATTAAATTTAAAGATGACCTATCAGGTCATCACATTCTCCACCTCTAAAACAAACTTTTGTCTTCGAACGGAATTAGAAAAAGTACTTGGGCTGGTGAAAAGGTGTGGATATCTACTCCGCATGTCTGACTCAGACTCCCAGGTTGATGCTTCTACCGGCTGACCTCTCCATTGTACTCGAACTGATGGATAACTCTTAGACCTCAACAGTTGGACCTACCGGGCTAGAATAGCTACTGGCTCTTCCTCATAAGTCAAATCTTTGTCCAATTGGACTGAGTTGAAATCTAACACATGGGAGGGATCACCATGATATTTTCGGAGTATAGACATATGGAACACAGGATGAACTGTTGATAAACTAGGCGGTAGTGCAAACTTGTAGGCTACTTCACCCACCCTTTAAAGAATTTCAAAGGGTCCGATATACTTGGGGCTCAACTTTCCCTTCTTTTTGAACCTCATTACACCCTTCATAGGTGAAACCCGGAGCAATACGCTTTCTCCAACCATGAATGCAACATCACGAGCCTTACGGTCATCATAACTCTTTTGCCTAGACTGAGCTATGCGAAGTCGATCCTGAATAATCTTGACCTTATCCAAGGCATCCTGTACAAAATTGGTACCCAACAACCGAGCCTTTCTCAGTTCAAAGCAGCCAACGGGCGATCGACATTGCCTCCCATATAATGCTTCATACGGATCCATCTGAATGCTCGACTGGTAGCTGTTATTATAGGCAAACTCTGCAAGTGGCAAAGACTAATCCCAAGAATATCCAAAGTCTATAATACAAGCGCAAAGCATGTCTTCCAATATCTGAATAGTGTGCTCTGACTATCCGTCTGTCTATGGATGGAATGTTGTACTCAACTTAATACGCGTTCCTAACTCACGCTGTACAACCCTCTAGAAGTGCGAGGTGAACTGTGCACCTTGATCAGAAATAATATACATGGGCACACCGTGAAGGCGGACAATCTCACGGATGTAAATCTCCGCTAATCGTTCTAAGAATAGGTAACTACTACTGGAATGAAATTTTGACTTGGTCAACCTGTCCACAATAACCCATACTGCGTCGAACTTTCACTGAGTTTGTGGGAGCCCAACAACAAAATTCATAGTGATACACTCCCCCTCCCACTCAAGAATTTCTAACTTCTGAAGCAAACCACCAGCTTTATGATGCTCGTACTTGACTTGATAACAATTTAGACACCGAACTACATATGCAACTATATCCTTCATCATTCTCCTCCACCAATAGTATTTTCATAAATCTTAATACATTTTGGCCGCACCCGGATGAATAGAATACCGAGAACTATGGGCCTCCTCAAGAATTAATTCACGAAGCCCATCCACATTAGGCACACAAATACGACCCTGCATCCGTAGAACTCCATCTTCCCCCACAGCAACCTGGTTGGCATCACCGTGCCACACCGTGTCCTTAAGGATAAGAAAATGAGGATCATCATATTGTCTCTCTCTGATGTGCTCATACAAGGTAGACCGAGCGACTGTGCAAGCTAGAACCCGACTGGACTTTGAAACATCTAACCTTACGAACTGATTGGCCAAAGTCTAAATATCTGTGGCTAATGGACTTTCACCAACCAGAATATACGCAAGGCTGCCCATACTCACAGCCTTTCTACTCAAAGCATCAGTCACCACATTGGCCTTTCCATGGTGATAAAAAATGGTGATATCATAATCTTTCAACAACTCCAACCATCTTCTCTACCTTAAATTGAGATCTTTTTGTTTGAACAAATACTATAGACTACGATGATCAGTGAATACCTCACACAAGATACTGTGAAGGAGTTGCCTCCAAATCTTCAGTGCGTGAACAATGGCTGCCAATTCTAAGTCATGAACATGGTAATTCTTTTCATGAACCTTCAACCACAGCGATGCATATCCAATCACTCTACCATTTTGCATTAATACTGCACCAAGCCCAATGCGAGATGCATCATAATACACCGTATAAGATCCTGTACCTGTATGGAATACCAACACTAGAGTCGTAGTCAAAGCAGTCTTGAGCTTCTGAAAGTTCAACTCACACTCGTCTGACCGTTTGAAAGGGGTACCCTTCTGGGTCAATTTGGTCAGTGGGGTTACTATGGATGAAAATCCTTCCACAAACCGGCAATAATAACCTGCTAACCCCAGGAAACTCTGGATCTCTATAGCTGAAGTGGGTCTAGGCCAGTTCTGAACTGCCTCAATCTTCTTAGGATCCACTTTTATGCCTTATGCCGATAAACATGCCCTAAAAAGGCAACTGAGTCTAACCAAAATTCGCATTTTGAAAATTTGGCATATAATTGGATTATTCTTCAAAGTCTGAAGCACAATCCAAAGATGCTGCTCATGTGCCTCTCGACTGCTGGAGTAAATTAAGATATCATCAATGAATACAACCATAAAAGAATCCAAACAGGGCTTGAATACCCGGTTCATCAAATCTATAAATGTTGCTGGGGCATTTGTTAGCCCAAATGGCATCACTAGGAATTCATAATGCCCATACCAAGTCCAAAAAGATGTCTTAGGTACATCGGGTGCCCTAATCTTCAACTGATGGTAACCAGACCTCAAATCGTTCTTTGAAAACACCTTGGCACCCTGAAGCTGATCGAATAAGACATCAATTCTTGTCAACGGATACTTGTTCTTGATAGTAGCCTTGTTCAACTACCGATAATCTATACACATCCACATTGAACCATCTTTCTTCTTTACAAATAACACCGGTGCACCCCAGGGCAAGACACTAGGTCTAATGAACCCTTGATCAAGCAAGTCTTGTAATTGCTCCTTCAATTCCTTTAGCTCTGGCGGGGCCATACGGTATGGTGGAATAGAAATGGGCTGGGTACCCAGAGCTAAATCAATACAGAAGTCAATATCTCTGTCGGGTGGCATCCCCAAAAAATCTGCAGGAAATACATCCGGAAACTCAAGGACAACTAGAAATGAATCTATAGAAGGAACATCCACACTGGGATCGCGAATATAAGCCAAATAAGCTAGACACCCCTTCTCGACCATACGCTGAGCTTTCACGTAAGAGATAACCCTGGTAGTGGAATGGCCAAGAATCCCTTTCCACTCTAATTTAGGCAACCCCGGCATGGCTAAGGTCACCGTTTTGGCGTGACAATCCAATATAGCATGATAAGGTGACCGTCGCTCCCAAACACACACGCAAGTATATGTGGTTGTACAAGTAATAAAATAATAAGTCGAGTGTCGAACCCACAGAGACATGTATCAACTACCTACTAAGTTCACCAAGATTGTTATTCAGTCAAGCCAAATTCGAGTTCAAGAATGTGATTATACTAAACTATAATTCTAAGTAGTAACTAAATTATCAAATAGCAAAATAATTGTGGTGTATTCAGAAGAGACAAATATTCCAGGGTTGTGATCGATTCACCAATTCTATTGTGTTCTAGTTAACTCTCCCTTTCATACAATTCACTCATGGTTACTAATTAATCGATAATTTCTCTCATAGCCTTCTCCCGAAGTACTACTCGCCTATTCAGAATAGATTAACGCCTATATTCCTATGGAATCAATCTATTAAGAACACATTAAGATTACGATATTTAATTAAGCACGGTGACTAGGTATATTCCTATTCTAACAACAAATCCACCCCTTAAGAGTTAAGATCATGCTCTCTCCAATTCTTCTCTAATCTAAACATGGATTTCCCAAGCATAGCATAGATAGTAAATAGAACCTAACTGCTGGCCAGACAATTAAGCAATTAATCACAGAATTGAAGAAACAACCATATATTAGTGAATTGTAATCAAGGTTAAGTCAACGTTAAACAACAATATTCATGGCTAAATCACAACCCCAGAACTATAGGTTTTAGCCACTCATGATAATAGCAAACAATTTCATAAGTGTTGGATAATTGAAAATACTAAGAAAAGATGAAGAAAACTGAGATCTCTTCACTCCTGAATGTTTCTCATGTGTCCTCTTCTGCAAAGTGGCGCCCCCCTCTAAAAATAAGCTTAGTCTTGCTTTTATACGTGTTGGGTTGGTCTAGGGCCAAAATAACCTTGTCCCGGGCAAAGTTGGACAAAATTCACTCCACCAGCGCCCAACCCAGCGCTAGGCGCCATTCCTGGCGCTAACAAATTGCCAACACTGCCTCTGGCGCCACAGGTAGCGTGGGGCGCTACTTGTGGTGCTGAAAATGCCATTTTTGCTTTTCTCGTCCGTTTGGACTCTAATCTCGCACCTTTCGCCCCCAATTGCTCCCGAATCATTCCTACACCTCACAATACCTCAAATTAATATAAATCAACACATTTTACATCCTAAATTCACGAAACAAGAGTAAAATATGAGGCGATATACATATAAATATATATATATATAAGCTAAACATCAACACCCCACACTTAGACTCTTGCTCGTCCTCGAGCAATGGGACTATCAAATATACCCCCAACTACGTTCAATTCTCAACTATAGAGGAGCACTTCAACTTTTAACCATACACTCTACCCTTGACTATGATCAATACCGGCACACAAGCATGAACATACAAAATTTTACATTCTTCCCGTTAAGCATGCCCAAGTATAACATTTCAATTCAATCAATTCCAACAACCTATTTATAACCACCCAACCTTAAAAGCCGACTTGTAACCACCAAGCATCCTCAACTCGAGTACTCACCCAACAAGAAAGTTACAACATTACAAATCATTCATGAGATCATGTGCCCTCACCAACAAACAAAAGAGTGAATATAGACTAGTCCACACATTCAAATATGCTTTTGAATATAAATTAAGGACATCACATAATTGAAAAAAATTCGCTACCTCTCACAAAGAATTCATATGCATCATGTGTTCGTACCATAAGCTTGCCCATAGTGTACATCTCTACTAATTTAAGCTAGCCAAATCTAGGATCAATTAGGACTTTAAGTTTGTAATGTAGGCTAAGGGACGGGTATGATACATTTAGGAATAGTGACTAACTCTCCTAAGCACTTTAATACACTACACTTACAAATCAAGCACATCTTCTTCTCAACCAATTCACTTGCCACAAACCATATGCACATAGCCCTCTTTTCAATTATGCACTTCTATATTCCCACTAGAACAAATTAGTAAGATTGGGAGGTGTGTATTCTTTTACATTATTTGAACTATCATATTTTTTTTATTTTCTTCACACTCCATACATTAAAGTTCATCGGCTAGTGACTTTTGATTTCAATTTTTGTGTGCACCAAAGGGCCCTTCCATGGTTCCACTCGAAAGCTACCCCCCAATCTCTCACTTTACTTCTTTTAGCGACTAAGTGCCTTAGGAGGTAAAGGTTCAACAATCTCAAATTAAGAACAAAATAGGGGTATGACTTGTAATGTGAGTGCCAAACAAAAGGTCTATAGGCTCAAAGGGGCTAGCAACGAAAATTTTTATTTATTTATTATTATTATTCTTTTTTTGATAAGCACATCTATGATCAAGCAAGAAACGCCTACGTCATCTCCTCTATTAGCACAACATACAATTTTGCTTCGATTAACACACGGGGAAAGTTCTAGACTATACAAGTTAGCACAAAAGATCATAAATCCTCACACACATTGCACATGACTCAATCACGACGGTTTTGTTCAACTCTCAAGTCAAGCAAGCACACATAATTGAGAAAAATTAAGCAATATTGCACTATGTGGCATACAAGTCAAACAACTAAGAAAAAGCGTCACAAAATAGGCCATTTACTTTACTTAGACGTCACAATTCAAACCAAATACACGGGAAGATAGAATGTATGTCATAGCCTAATGTGCCAGCATCAAACATGTCACTAGGTAGCTCCGAGCAACTCAGTTTCTTCCTATACTACTCCTAAAAAACAAATAAAGTACCCGTTTCGAGCTACACCCTTGGAAAAGAACCGACGCCCAAAGAAAAACCAAGGGATACTACCTAACTATCCTAACAAAAAATCTTTTTGGTGTTTTTAATCGGACTTTATCCTTCAAGAAAATTGTC
This sequence comes from Nicotiana tabacum, assembly GCF_000715075.1. NCBI lineage: Eukaryota > Viridiplantae > Streptophyta > Magnoliopsida > Solanales > Solanaceae > Nicotiana > Nicotiana tabacum. The sequence continues at coordinate 118,327,531 of NC_134092.1, read as the reverse complement.
CAACAGATCCATCGTCGGGAAAAGTTCTAGCTTTTTCTAATTTTTTTTTTTGGTTGTTGTTGTTTTTTTTTAAAACAAACTAAACTAAAACTAGACTAAGTAAAACTAATAAAAGAAACAAATTAAAACAATTTGTTACAAGATATACAAACATCACATGTAGTATTCCTCCCGCCCCACACTTGGTCTATGTATAGTCCCCGATGCATATAAAAATGTAAAACAGAGTAGGGTGAGAAGAAAACTCCCTGTCAGTCAGAGTCCTCCTCCTCAGCGTGCCCTCCATCAGCAGCTCCGGGCACATCATCATCAGGTCTTAGAGGAACCAAAGCCATGGGCCCCGTAACATCATCACCAACCTCGTCCTCTGTGTCTGAGCCCTTGATAGTGTTTACGTCCTCCGACGAGTGAACGGAGCTGCCAGGTACAATCCCCAACATCTCCTTGGACGAGCTCGACAAGTCATTGCATAAATGCATACTCTCCTCGTCTGAAATACCAGTCCTGCTTATGAGTAAATTTACAGAGTTATAGAGGTACATGTTGAAGTTATCATCTCGTTCGTTCCGTGCTTCCTGAGTGAGTTTAGACGATGTCTCCAACAAGGATGTGATGTCCAACAGTCCTGTAGGCGCCTCTACCACCTCATAAAACCCTGGATACTCCGGCACCCCTTGGGAAAGCATATATTGCTTGAGCAAGTTGCTGAAGAAGAACCTCCTAATCTGCCACCCAAAGCGCGTGCGAGCCATCTCACCGAGCATGATACATTAATGGGTCTTCCAGTCAACAAAAAGAATATGACACACACTCGAGCTCGAGTGCAGTCGCTGTTGTGCTCCACGGGTATGAGTCTGGCTTGCACAAAATTCTGTCACACTTTGGCAGTCTTGTTAAAATCAGAGTGAGCCATATGATTGTGAATATCGCCTTGCTTCCTGGTCCACTTGGCATTTGAATCAACACCACAAAGAGTGTGACGTATCAATGTGTATTTTGGGCTTCTAACAAATTTCTGGAGCCTCCTCGGGTCAGCATTCTCAACCCCCAAAAATGCACATAAAGACCGCCTATCCAGTGGCACGTCCTTCCTATGTACATGTGACCTGAACAAGCTTGTATCCTAGTTGGCGTACAGTTCCCAAACCATGCTCAAATTTGCATGCCCGGGTCATTCTATGAGTTTGTCCATATTAAGTGCACGCAACCGGCCAAGTATATGTAGGAAGTTCCTCTCTAACGTTTGTACATTAATCCCCATTTCCGAAATGTACCGCCCAGAGGGTATGAAATCCTTATGCCATGCAATAGCCACATCAGTACTTAAATTCAAGCGAGGTCACAGTCGCAGTGGTGCCTACGGTGATCCCTCGGCTACTTTTTTTCCTTTAAATTGCCTCGAGGATCCTTCTCCTTGCTTGCGCTTTTTGGCTGCGGGGCAGTGGTGGAGGACTTGCCTATTCCCTTGCCTTTGCTAGAACTATCACGAGCCATAATAACCTGCAACACAAATAAGCATGAATGTGAGAACTCATCAAGAAATATGCATAAGGTTGTCGCGCAAGTCATAAATGACCCCACACTTACAACCGAAGGCGCAATGTACAATACTTCACAACTTTGATCTAAAATGCTCAAGTGTTGCACTCTAAAGCTATGGGTACTCAAGACTTCCCCATGCCACACAATAGATAAAAGGCACTAATGATGCCAGAAAACCAAGTAAGTGATCATGGCTAAGTGAATTAACCTAAATGCAAGCAAGTTGTCGCGCCCCTTCTTTCTCGCGAAATCGGGTTTCGACACGTGACAACTCTTTTAAAGGAAGGTGTTAAAAGAGAGAGTCGCCACCTAATGGGTTTGAGGTGCGTTAGGGCACCTGTTTGCAAATAACTCTGGTTTAACCAGTTTGCGTCACCAAAGACCGGGTAAGGGCTCAAATTACCTCGAAGAGAAGGTGTTAGGCACTCTTCGATGTCTACAACTGTGGGTCCCGGCAAAACTTGAATTATATTAATTAGTCAAATAGTTAGAGATAAAAACAAGAAGTTTGAAAAAATAAAATCATTATTAGAAATTCCTTGAGTAAACACATAATTGGTTTAAAGACAAGATGGGGGGTCCTAAGTTTTGTAGCCTAAAGGATCACCCCGTACAACATAAATAATACTTCGTAACTCCCTCGAAGTGGGGTGTTACTCGTATTATTCAGCGGGCACAGACAATTATCTTCTGCTACCCGATTACTATTTTAAGTTTTTTCCTAAACAGCACTAGTTGATTCTAAACCGTGCCCTATGCGTGCACTACCCGTCCCATGCCAATGGCCCAGGAGGCATTTGGACCTCTATTTTGAATAGTTTTACTTAGCTTAGGCTGCTCAGAAATGATAAAACTAGGAGACTTACAAAACAAGTTGGACTTCATGTAAAAGAAATTAAGGGCTCAAGTTAGCCTCCACACTTGGACAACAAATGCATGCAAACAAATTAGGCAGGTGACAATTTCAGAATTAATAGAGTCTTAAATCCTATAGTCATGGCTTCTAGGTGATTCTGGATTTTAAATGTATAGGCAGTGTCGCTTTGCATATTGCGAGTATTACAAATCCTATAGGCATACTTTCTAAATTGTTTGCGCAGTAAAGCAGTGAGACAATTGGTTGTTCAAAATTGCCAGCGTTTGTTTTTGTCAACATGCTTTTAGGCGAGCAGTAGGATCCTATAGGCAGGATTTCTAGGAATTGGCAATTGAAACTAGTTATTTATCCTTTCATTCATATAGGCATGCTTTGTAGGCGAGCAATTTAATGGGAATGGCAGTAATAGTAGCTAATTCAGTTACAGTCGTATAGGCATGAAATCTATGTGAATATTATAAAGAGTAGGTAATTATTACTTAATGTAATCCTATAGGCATGATTTCTAACATGAAGCAATTTTAACGAATAATTATTGTGTTGCAGTATAGTAGGAAGGTAATAACGTGAGAGTGGAACATGAGAACATGTGAGATTATTTATGTCCTATAGGCATGTTATCTAACAAAATACATAGAAGCAAAGCATGTTGAACAAATTAAACACTCAGATCCTATAGGGAGGATTTCTACCCTTTTCATGCAAACATTAGAATAGACCCATTTTTTTTAATTTTTACTAATACCCCAATTGTTATTACAAGATTATTACAGGACCAATACTAAAATAAATTACAGAGTTACAGAATAGCTATAGTGGGCCTAAGGCAGGCCCAATGCATACCCAGCATGGCTAGGCCTTCAATACCATATCCATACAGTTTCACAATAGCCCAAAAAACAACCTCCGTTTACACAAAATGGCCCACATCCAGTAGCCATAACTTGATCAAAAGTCCTAGGTGAACAACCATTTACACATACCAACTGGTTTATCCAATAGGTAAAAGTGAGGAAGAATTGAGCAATTGGGACAAAGAGGCCACAGAACCTTAGACCCTAGTGTGTCAGAGTTCCCAAGGGTTTCAAAAACCCAGGGAAGTGCTCACACTAGGGCGGTTAATAGAGATGATTTAGGGGGGCCTTGGCTTTCAGCCAGCCCAGAATTAGACTCATAACAAGAAACAATCAAAGAAATAGTAATAGGTTTGGAAAAGCATTTGCAGACACTTTAAGATAATCACATAATGAACATGAACTCGAGAAGCAAACAAATACATTGGGGCAGAGTTACATATGATAAGAAACAAAGAGCCTAGGATTGCAAAGTTAATAGGCAAGGACATTAGACTAGTAAAACCAATTAATACAACTAGTTTAGAACTTAAAGGATCAGATTATACCAAACTTAGGATTAAACGGTATAATACAAACATGATCAAGTACCATAGAGGGCATCAGTCAAGGAAGAAAGGATAACAGGTTATTAGAGGTACAGAATTAGATATGGCAGGAACACATAGAGTAACAATTATATTCGTAGGGGCACACTATACATTTAGAATAAAGGTCTTAAACAAACTAAGGCATATTAATGACAAAAACTGATCACTAGAGATTCAGAATTAGGCAGAACACATGGATTAAGCCATAAAATCAAGGCAGAACATTCAGATTATCAGCAATTACCAAGCTAAACATGCTTCAATCTGTCAAAATTGACTAAGCTAGGTGCAAAGACATTATTAGGCTAGTAATTATAGGCAGAATTAGACAGGAAATGAGTCAAGGGAATACATGAAGTCATGTAGTTTCAGAAAATATGCTAACATAATGGAATAAACATTACGAAGGTTTAGAAACTAAGCAGTGATTGTTCAATAAACAAGCAAGAACAACAAATAGCACCTAGAGTCTCAAATGTGTCAAGTTCCCAAGGGTTTCAAGAACCCAGGGCAGTGCTTACACCCAAGAGAGGTAAAAAATATAGAAATCTGGTGGCCTTGGCTTTCAGCCGGCTAAGAGCCCAAAATAGAACAAGATACTCAACGAGCACAAAGTAAAGCTTCAGTTATAGTAGTAGGAATCGAACAAACAAACAAGAAAATATAATCAATCAGACATAAAAATAAGGAAAGAAGAGCATGCAGAATCAATTAGAACCAATTTAGGAGAAAATTAGGCCAAACCCTAGTTTTTAGGGAAAACAAATATCCACGGAATATACACAAAAACAGTAAAATAGTATGAATATAGACACAAATAGCACTGAAAATCAGAGAATCGAACCAATTTTGGTCCGATTTAAGGAAATATGAAAACCCTAGTTTTAGAGTAAGTAAGAATCAACGGAAATTAAATAAATATTTGGACTCACAGTAGCATAGGATGAACATAGACGGAATAACATTCAAAAATCAGGGATTTGAACCGATTTTGATTCGATCTTGTGGAGATCTGCTTGCCATGTTTAGGCAAGAAATATAGGAGAGTGGCCAGTACCAGGAGGAGGCCGTATATGGCAAGGAATAACCATGGAATCCCACATTAGGTGAGATTAGGAGGAGTTTTAGGGGGCGACGACTAGGGTTCTTTAGGAGGGACAAGGGAGGTGAGAGGATGCAGAGGCGGCGGACGAGGGGGAATGAGATTAGGGTTATGGCTTTGGGTAGTTAAAGGGGAGGGTTTGATATGGGCCGTTAATCTCAAAGATCAACGGCCATGATTAAAGGGGAGTTGGGCCGGGTTATTAGAAACGGGTCGCGACCGGGTTGTGGGTAATGGGGTTATAGGTTTGGGTTGGGGCTTATTTGGGCTAGTGTATTAGGTTTTGGGCCATTGCTTGGTTCGAAAAAAAGGTAGGATTTAGGCTAGTTTTTAAATACCCGATATTTAATATAAAGAATAATTTATAAAAGTAATTAATAAATAACAAAAATATTAATTGTGCACTAAAATGATTAAAAAATAATAACTTACATTATAAAAATATAAAAAATTATTTTTTGCATAAATAATATAATTATACATGAATATGGGCTACTATTGCAAAAATGTGCAATTAGCCCTAAAATGCAAATGTAATTCTAAAAAATGCAGTAAAAATATTTAAAAACATACATGTTGGTGTAAATGATAAGTTTTGATGATTAAATCATCATAAAAATAATTTGTAGGATAATTATTGGATATTTATATAATAAAAATGCAGAAATAAATTGATTTAAAGCCTTTAAAAATTATGAAAAATTATGAAAAATGCTTGTATAGGTTTATATGCTAAATGATGATGCAAATATAGTATTTTGAAATTATATATACATATTTTAAAAATATGAGGGAAAATATTGGGTATCAACAGCTGTCCCTTTTTACCCGAGAGTGATGAAAGAGTTGTCGGGTAAAGAAATGATGACCGATTTTGACCGAATGGGGTGATTTTCAAAAATATGGGCCGAACTCCGGTTTTTGAGTTGCCTACATATCCCTGATTTTATGGGAATCAGGCCGTGTGTAGTTCTGGATCCAACGGTAGAATAAGCTGATGGTGTTGTTATAGGAACGGACAAGCTCTTCTAGATAAGACGATATCGGAATTGTGAATGGATGTACCTTGGAATGGTTATGGATATTTGAACGATTATCAGATGGGAATGGGTAACGGACGGTGGTTGGTTACGTGTAGAATAATTGCAAGATGTGAACGTTGAACGAAAACCGGAGCGAAGATTGCTCCCGTTAGGAGAACAGTTACTTTCTGGATTACCTGCAAAACTTAAAACAATGCATGCAGGTATATATTGCGATAATTTAAAGTTGTCTTTGGATGATGGGGATGATGTCCTTAGACCATGATGTCCTGGGCCATGAATTGCGTGATAAGAGATTCGCATGCCATGAAATGATGTTCTCGGGCCATGAAAATGGTGCCTCTGAACTATGATGCCTTTGAATAATGATGTACAATATTGAGAGATCCTCAGGCCATGGCATGGTGTATTCCGGCTATGAGGATGATTCCTTCGGACTATGACGCCTTCTGACAAAAATGGCGGTATTTCAGCCCATGAGATGCAAAGACATGACATTTGGTTATGCGAAGCGAAATAAGACAGAGCTTAGTCTTGTGTAAGATCGGGGGCATAGCTTAGCCCGAGGTGGATAATAGTGCTAGATTTCAAGTAGCATAGTATTTGGGGTTACGCAAGGAAAGGCAGAGCTTAGCCTTATGCGACTAGGGAGGCAATGCTTAGCCTCATGCGAAGTGGGAGACGATGATTGGTCTCATGCAATTGAGGAGGCGGGGCTTAGCCTCATGCAGGATGAGAGACAATGCTTAGTCTCATCCAAGGAAAGGCAGTGCTTAGCCTTGTGCAAGATAAAGGCAGGGCTTAGCCTCATGCAAAATGGAGACAATGCTTAGTCTCATGCAGGGGAAGGCAGTGCTTAGCCTTATGCAATTGGAGACAATTCTTAGTCTTATGCAGGGGAAGGCAATGCTTTGCCTTATGTAATTAAGGAGGCAGGGCTTAGCCTCATGCAAAAATAGAGACAATGCTTAGTCTCATGCAATGAACAGATAATAAGTAGTAGCAGAGTATTTCTTAGCTGGAAATATGTTTGCGCTTGGCAGTTTTGTCGTTATGAAGATAGTGATTCAGAGGTGTCCCCGAATTTGAGAATATTTCTTGTTCCTGCATCCAAAGGACAATCGTGAGTTTTACGGGGGAAGGTTGGTTCGTGCCTCTGCCTGTCTGCTTTTCTTTGCTCTGTATCAAAGTCCTGCTTGAGTTACCACGGGTAGCATCTGGCTGTTTCGTAAAAATAAAGTTTTCGAAAATGTGCGTGCATATGATGAATGTATTTATTTAAAATACATTAGTATGCAATATCAGATAAATTAGATGAACCAATGATTGTGACACTTTAGAGACATTGTGACTTCTTTAGAATTTTGAGGGTCCTCCTCAAAATTCTGCCCCAGTTTACTTAGGCGATTCTCTGACCGTTCTACATATGATGATGTTGGCTGGACTTGCTCCGGAATTTTGAGGGTACTCCTCAAAATTCTGCCCCAGTTCTGGTTGTGGGGAAAATGAAAATTTTATTGAATTTTGACCGAACCCACAGGGCTTCCTACATATCCCCTCTTAAATGGGAATCAGGTTGAGCGTAGTTCGATTACATCAGATGAAGAAATGCGAACATTCTAAACATAATATCTTTTGACTGCGTATGAATTTATAGGCTTTGGCCAAACCTCTCTGTCCATTTCTGCGAGTATGAGTGCTCCTCCTGTTAGTACTCTGTGAACCATTTAGGGCCCTTGCCAATTGGGCAAAAATTTCACTTTGGCTTCATCTTGATATGGGAAGATTCGCTTCAGTACCAGCTGCCCCGGTGCGAACTGTATAGGTTTGACCCTATTGTTGAAAGCTCTGGACATCCTATTCTGATAGAGTTGACCATGACACACTGCATTCATTCTTTTCCCGTCAATGAGAGCTAATTGTTCATAGTGGTTTCTTATCCATTCTGCATCACTAAGTTCAGCTTCTTGTATAATTCTTAAAGAAGGAATTTCAATCTCGGCAGGAATGACAACTTCGGTATCGTAGACCAGCAAATAGGGAGTTGCCCCAGTTGATGTGCGGACTGTGGTACAGTACCCCAATAAGGCAAATGGTAACTTCTCATGCCATTGCTTGTGGTTTTCTACCATCTTCCTCAGTATTTTCTTGATATTCTTATTTGCGGCCTCCACGGCTTCATTCATTTGAGGCATGTATGCTGTGGAATTCTTGTGCTTGATTTTGAGGTCTCGCACAAAGTTTTCATTAGGTCACTATTGAGATTGGCGGCGCTGTCGGTGATGATGGACTCTGGAACCCCGAATCAGCAAACAATACGATCTCTGACAAAATCTGCGACGACTTTCTTGGTTACATCTTTGTAGGATGCAGCTTCGACCCATTTTGTGAAGTAGTCTATGGCTACTAAAATGAACCTGTGCCTGTTTGAAGCACCCGGCTCGATTGGTCCAATGACGTCCATTCCCCAAGCGGCAGAAGGCCAAGGTGCACTCGTTGCATTGAGTTCATTTGGTGGCACTCGTATCATATCTATGTGTATTTGGCACTGATGATATTTCTGGACATACCTTATGTAGTCTGTTTCCATAGTCATCCAAAAATAACCTACCCTCAGTATCTTTTTGGCTAAAACGAAACCATTCATGTGTGGTCTGCAAGTTCCAGAGTGTATCTCTTCGAGTAGTTTGGAACCTTCCTTGGCGTCAACACAGCGTAATAACCCAAGGTCTGGAGTCTTTCTATACAGAATTCCTCCACTTTGGAAGAAATGGTTGGACAATCTTTGGAGCGTGCATTTTTAAGTATGATTTGCTTGCTCCAGGTACTCTCCTTTCTCCAAGTACTCCTTGATATCATGGAACCATGGATTCCCGTCTGCTTCTTCTTCATCATGAGCGCAGTAAGCAGGCTGATTATGAATCCTTACCGGAAAGTCGATGAAATTCTTGTCTGGATGCTGTATCATGGAGGACAAAGTGGCCAATGCGTCTGCGAACTCATTCTGGATTCTCGGGACATGTCTAAACTCTATCTTCTTGAACCTCTTCATCATCTCTTGCACATGATATAGATATGGTAATATCTTGGTATTCTTTGTAGCCCATTCTCTCTGCACCTGATGTACCAGAAAATCTGAATCTCCAATTACCAGTAATTCCTGGATATTCATGTCAACGGTCAAATTGAGCCCCAATATGCAAGCCTCGTATTCTGCCATATTATTGGTGCACGTAAATCTGAGTTTTGCAGATACTGGATAATGTTGACCTGTTTCAAACACCAAAACAGCTCCAATACCCACTCCTTTAAAGTTTGCGGCTCCATCGAAAAACATTCTCCATCCGTCGTAGGCTTCGGCGATATCTTCTCCTACGAATAATTCTTCTTCATCAGGAAAATACATTTTTAGTGGTTCGTATTATTGGTGCTAATGCTTGTCCCTTAACAGCCTTCTGAGTCACATAGACGATGTCGAATTCACTCAACAATATCTGCCATTTTGCCAGCTTCCCTGTAGGTATGAGTTTCTGGAAGATGTACTTCCGATGATCCATCATTGATATGAGATATGTGGTATAGACACAGAAGTAGTGCCTCAGTTTCTGGGATATCCAAGTCAAAGAACAGCAGATGCGTTCCAGCAAAGAATACCGTGCTTCGTAGGGTGTGAACTTCTTACTTAGATAGTATATGGCATGTTCTTTCCTCTCCGTCTCATCGTGTTATCCCAAGACACAAACTAAAGCTCCATCTAATATGGAGAGATAGAGTAGTAGTGGTCTACCAGGTTCTGGCAGGACCAGGACTGGTGGTGTGGACAAATATTCTTTGATTCTGTCAAAAGCTTTCTAGCAGTCTTCATTCCAACTTGTTGCGGCATCTTTCTTTAACATTTTGAAAATCGGCTCACAGATATAGTTTGATTGTGCTATGAAGCGGCGATATAATTAAAAGGTCCCAAGAAGCTCATCACGTCTTTCTTATTCTTTGGAGGTGGTAAATCCTTGATAGCCTTGACCTTTGATGGGTCTAGCTCAATTCCTCGGCGGCTGACGATGAATCCTAACAACTTTCCTGCGGGGACCCCGAAGGCACATTTTGCGGGATTCAATTTCAAATTATATCTCCGAAGCCGATCAAAGAATTTCCTCAAGTCTGCTATATGTTCTGTACTCTTCTTGGATTTGATGATGGAGTCATACACATATACCTCTATCTCCTTGTGTATCATGTCATGGAAAATCGTTGTCATGGCCCTCATATAAGTGGCCCCAGCATTCTTCAGACCAAACGACATCATTTTATAGCAGTATGCCTCCACGGTGTTATAAAAGCTGTCTTTTCGGCATCCTCTTCATCCATCCAGATCTGATGATATCCCGCGAAGCAATCCACAAAGGATTGGAGTCCATGCTTGGCGCAGTTGTCGATCATTATGTATATGTTGGGTAACGGGAAATCATCTTTGGGACTTGTTCTGTTTAGGTCCCGATAATCGACGCATACTCTGACTTTCCCATCCTTCTTCGGAACTGGCACGATGTTAGCCAACCAAGTTGGATATTCAACCACTCTAAGAACCTTAGATTTGATCTGCTTGGTGACGTCTTCTTTGATTTTAAGACTTATATTTGTCTTGAACTTTCTAAGCTTCTGCTTTACTGGCAGACACATTGGGTTGGTGGGTAGTTTATGAGCCACTATGGATGTGCTCAAACCGGTCATATCATCATAAGACCATGCAAATATGTCTTCATATTCTTTCAGAAAATGGGTGTATTATTCTTTCTCTGATGGTGACAGGTGAATGCTTATGCGAGTTTCTTTGACTGTTTCGGAATCTCCCAAGTTGACTATCTTAGTTTTGTCTAGGTTGGACTTAGGCTTGTTCTCAAAATCTTCAACTTCTCTAACAATTTCCTCAAGTATTATATTCTCTTCTTCTATTTCTTTCGAGTCACTATCCTTATGTTTTGTTGTCTCATTACATGTCACAGTTGTTGGTTCATCATGATAAGAAATAGTAATGCTGTAGAGAGAGAAATGTAGAGAATAGTAATAAATAATAAAATAGTAAACCATTGATAATTATCAAGATGTCAAACAAAAGCGATTTTTAATGATTCAGACAAATGTTTCAAAACAAAATACTGAAAATGTTTTAAAAATGCTCAAAAGAATTGTTTTCAAAATAAATGACACTAGCAGCTAGGCTACCCCGGAACTTGGCCGGCCCTTGATGGTGTGGCAGTCCAGTTCCTGAGAACAGCTCCCTTCTCCACTTTCTGGATGACGAGGCCTTCTTCCTCCTCCTCCTTAACTATTACACTGCAGTCCATGTCTTCATCTTCCAAGAACAGATTCCTTAAACCAGCTAGTGCTTCATCTTCTTTGGATCCCCACATCATATCAGCCTGATAGAAGGATTGGCTCAAATATTGTATCGGCTGCTCGAGAGGGTAATAAGGACCACGCCATGGCGGTGACCAATTCTGGTACTCGTGCCAGGTGTATTGATATCCCAGTCCAAAGGTCTTGCTGTGACGTTTTAACTGTATTAATTTGGCGATCCCTTAGAGATTCTTGCCGAGACCCTTGCCGGGTTCATACCCTGTCCATGACAATATGCTTTCTATTTTGCTACTCTACCATTTGTCCTTCTCGATTGCGTTAACACGCTCAATGCGATGGTAAGTCTCTCCCCCTAACTTCCTCCTATTCTCCACAACCGGGACAGTCTAGTTGGTGTTAATAGGGTTACTCCCATCTCCATGAATGATCACCTCCTGATGATTCCATTCGAACTTCACAACCTGATGCAGGGTAGACGCTACAGCCCCAGCGGCGTGTATCCAAGGTATTCCCAATAGCAGATTGTATGAACCAGATATGTCGAGCACTTGGAATTCAACATCAAACCACGTTGGGCCCATTTGAAAGTAGAGGTTGGTTTCTCCGATTGTGGCCCTTTGAGACCCATCGAACGCTTTTATGTTCATAGTTACTGCTCGTATCTCATGCAAACCTTTACCTAACCTCTTCAAAGTAGTCAACGGGCAGATATTGAGACTTGAACCCCCATCTATCAAGACCCTGGCAATGAATTTGTCTTTGTACTGTACTGTGATATGCAATTCCCTATTATGGCTCAACCCTTCTGGTGGCAATTCATCTTCATTGAAAGTGATCTTATGGCTTTCCAATACTTGTCCTACCATATTGGCCATCTATCCACTGTTAATGTTGTTGGGTACATAAGCCTCATTCAACACGTTCATCAACGCGTTCCTATGTGCCTCAGAATTCTGCAGTAGTGATAGAATAGATATCTGAGCAGGGGTTTTGTTCAAATGATCAACCACATAATACTCCCTTACTTGAACCTTTTTCCAAAGATCATCTGGGCCGGTTTCAATGATAGGCTGCCTGGAAGCGGCTTCTTTACTTGTTCCCCCCAAATGCTCGGGCGTGTAAACCCTACCAGTTATGGTCATACCTTGTGCTGCACCAGTTTCTTCCATTTTCCCCTTTCCTTTACTTCTCGCTTCTACAGTATAGTCGTAGGGCACAACATTTGAACTAAAGGATGGTGTGGGTGCTACCGTTATGGTGAATGGTGGGGTCACTTCTACTTCAAACGGAGTTGGCATGGCTGAGGGCGTTGTTATTTCAACCTCGAACAGTGTTGGTGTGACTACCTCAACCTCAATCAGTGACTGTATCTGTACCAAAATAGGCGTGAGAGTGACTGGAGGCATTTCGGGATCATCCCCTACTCGAATGAGCCCAATTGACCCTTCCGGATCCCATTCTTCATCAGTTTCTATCATATTTACTCCCTCGCCCCTGTGATCCAGGAGGGGATTGTTGCGGACGTTAGGTGTAGTCTCCTTTGCTTGTATAACTTTGGTATCAATCAGCGTCTGGATCTTATCCTTCAGAGTGCGGCATTCATCAATAGTGTGACCCTTCATGCCAGAATGGTAGGCACATATCTTATTCGGATTGACCCATTATGAGGAATTTTCCATGGTGATAGCAGGAATGGGAGTGACACAACCGCCAGCTTTCAATCTCTCATACAACTGGTCAATAGGTTCGGCAATAGGAGTGTATTGTCTGGGCGGCCTACGGTCAAAATTTGGCCTGGGTTTTTGGTAGTTTTAGCGGGCCGGTGGTGAGTGGTAATATGCTGGCTGAGTTGTAAGTGTGGTAGGCGATAGTGGGTTGTTAATATCTAGGAGGTGAAGGCTGATATGTGGGTGGAGGTATTTGGTATGTGAGAGGAGACTTCAGACCTTGGGGCACCATCGCAATCCTTACTTCCTTCTTTTTAGATATACCCCCCGACTGCAAGGCTTTTTTCGTAGCCTGGAGTGCCTCAAAATTTGTTACCATCCCGCTTTTGATTCCCTCTTCTATTATTTCTCCCAATTTGATGATGTCGGATAATTTGTGATTTTCAATAACCATCAACCTCTTATAATATTGCGGATCCTGTGCCCGGACAAAGAATTTGTTCATTTGTTCTTCTTCCAATGCTGGCCTTACTTTTGCAGCCTCTGATCTCCACCGAGTAGCATACTCGCTAAAAGTTTCTGTCAGCTTCTTCTTAAGATTCTGGATATAGAAGACGTCTAGTGCATTCTCTGTGTTGAATCTGAACCGATCCATACAATCTTACGCCATGATTACCCAATTAATCCACTTCTTTGGATTTTGACTGATGTTCCAGGATAGGGCATCTCTAGTGAGGCTCCTCATAAACAGCTTCATGCGGATTCTTTCATCTTTACCAACCCCTACGAGCTTGTCGCAATACGTCCTCAGATGTACCTTTGGATCACCTGTCCCGTCGAACATTTCGAACTTAGGAGGTTTGTAACTCTCTGGCAGTTCTACATCTGGCTGAATACACAAATCCTCAAAGTTTAAACCTTCAATGAATTTACCACCTTCAACACCTTGGACTCGACTTGTAAGCTTCTTAAGTCCTTCCACCATGTTCTTGATGAGCAGGTCCTTCTCGGTGGATTCCGGTGTATACAGGGTTTGTTGTGAAGTGTGGGGTAAGGTTTCCACGTATATGGGGTTACTTTGGTGGACTCCAGGGATTTGGGCATAATGGTGATCATTGGTTGAGTTTTGGGGAACAGGGGTAGGTTGTGGTACATTTTGAGGAGTGTGGTAGGTGGTAGTTTGTGGATACTCGGTTGGATGATGGTGATGCTGTGGAGGGGTTGGTACTGGTGGAGGATTAGGATTTTGGGGAGGTGTGGCGTATTGATGAGGTGCGGGAGGATTTTGTGGGTGTTGGTTTTATGTGTTTTAAGGAGGTGCTGGGTTTTGGGCATTTTGTTGGTTGATATCGGGAACATTCAGGGTAAGGGAAAGGTTTGCCAAGTTACAGACCTGCTCAAGTTCCCCTTGTAACTCCAATATCTTTTGTTCTAACCGTAAAACCAAGTCATTCTACGCCGGAGTACTCCGACCATCTGAAGTTTCGACATTCTCGGCGAGTGTAGCGGTGTCTTTCCTGATACCACTCATATCGTCCATCTTAGCTTTTCCTTTGTTCTTAGGATCACTTGGATGAGGAAGAGGTGGAGGACCTCTAGATCTGGTATGATATGCTGATGATGCCAGTATGCACGAACCAACCTTAAGGGATGGGAATAAACAAAGAAAAGAAGAAAACAAAAGTTAAACAAGTCGGTAAGGAGTATTAAAAGGATATTTACGATATTTAAACACGTATTGTGGAATTATAAATTCGCATACTGATTTGGGGACCTCATCATGCCCGAGGTAGTCCTTGCGACATATAGATTTGGATAAAACTCAATGCCGATAACTGCGTCAATTCACTAATATGATAAATACACCAAATCTCTACTAAAGCGACAATAATTATAAAGAGTCACTAGTGGCATTTGCCTTATTACAATCAAATTCTAAAACGGATCTAGAAAACATCATTCCTAATCTACTATGTCCCAGAGGGACCTTCTCCAAGCTTGTCCTTCTTAGCCCCGTCAATCAGATTCTCAGGTCGCACATGTCCAACAGCAGATACGCCCATGCTTGTCCTCCTGCATTGCCCTCTGTGTTCTGACAATCCGAGCCCCTTTTCTCATCTTTCCCTCAAAGTCCATCAAACCCTGCTCCAAATACTCCAACATTTCTATTGATTTAGTAGCGATTCCCCTCCATTCATTGATTGCTTCCATGTCCACTTTATGTTGTTCCAAATGCCTTGCTTCAGATTCAAATATCCTTTTGCGCAACCTCCTGTATTTGACTTGTGCTTCACCGGCGTCGTCTATGACCCTGTTTCTCAAATCAACCCCTGGCTTGACCTCTCCTGCTATGTCATCGACCAACCATGATGGGTAGAAATACACATGGCTGGCATGATACCTGTCTGGCTCGATGGTATCTTTCTCCACAATAATCTTTTGATGCCACATGTGATGTGCCTTGAACTTGAATGGAATGACATTTCCTTGGAAGTCTGCTTTGTAATGAACTATTTTGGAAACTCGTGGTATAACCTGTTTTCTCCTAGCTTGCCTCATGACTTTGATAGGAGCATAAGGATAGATTTCCCTTAATCCGATTAGCACTAGATGAGGAACATCTCTCGACCTGATGATGAATTCACTGCTAAGTAACCACTCGAACATCCAATGTACCTTGTCATCAGTCAAATTGCTAAAGAAATGTACCCAGCTCACAGCGTTTCCCGGTTGTGCAAATCTGTCTGGGATAAAAGTCATTCTCTTCGGATGGTGATAAGCTATGTGGTCATTCCATGGTCGTCGCGGAAATTCATGACGGTATTGTCCTCTCTGAAGGTGTTCCAACAACCATATTTGCAGCAACATATTGCAACCCTCGAAATGCCTATATCCCTTTTTGCAACGGTCTAAGGCTCGGTACATCTCAGCCACGATCATTGGGACAATAGTGTAAGTTTGCCCCACAATTCCTTCCATTAGGGTCTTAGTGACCATAGCTAGGCGAGTGTGGATCCTTTCTCCTTGTATCGGGAATATCAGCATCCCCAGAAAATAGACAATGAATACAAAAACTCGGCGGTGAGTCTAACCCAAAGAAGGGATGGCAAATTCATCAGGGTAAAGACGATATGACTTGTTGTGACCATAACGCTCGTAAAGAAAGTCGAATTGTATGTAAGATTTCTTCAGACATACTAACTCATCATTTTTCCTGAAACCCATCATTTTTAGGAAACCTCGAGAAGTTCGATTTTCCGGTACCAACAAGCCAGGGCTATCCTATGGGAGCCCAGCGAAGCCTCCTATTTCCTCTAAAAGGGGAGTCATTTCTACATCACCAAAACGGAAGACGACCCTCTTCTCATTTCAAAACATGATAGCAGCCTCAATTAACACATTGTTCGGCTGAATATCTAACAAAGAAGATAAATTTCCGAGAACTCTTTTTACATGGTTTTTGTCACTTGGCGAGAGATTTTCCCACCAATCTAGTAAAAAAAGGTGGGATACTTCGAACCATGTCGAACCTGGGGACTTCGTGCCTCATTTATGCAAAACAAATAAATTTAGCCCTTTCCCCCTCCGGATTTGATTCTTTACACATTAATGATTAGCATATCGGCATATTTTTTCTAAATAATGCACATATCATGATTGTACCCATTGGGATTTAAGGAAATCCCAACGGGCTTTGGACAAGGCTTGCCTTAGAGAGTCATTACGCGGACAATGTTCTAACCCGTACTAGGTTTAGACATGATGCATGAACAGTTAATATTAGAGTGGGGGTTTCTAGAAGAGTCTAGACCGGTACCCTCAAGTGGACAACTTGAGAGGGAAAGGCACGGAACCGTCGATTGCACCGCTGATCGACTAGTTTTACCACAAATAAGCCTATCTAAAATTAAAAGGGTGATTTAGGAAGAGCGCGGACACTCATCAAGCGCCGCTATGGTATTAATTACGCACGAGTAGAATATGATGTGGAGCATGCTTTATGCAAAGATAAAATAATATGTTGTCAAGTATTTTGCATGATGAAGACGGTAAATGCAGTATTAAATGAAATGTAAAGACATAAAAAGAAAGAAAAATAAGGAAGAAATTAGTTCGCGTAATATGAAAGAATTGTAATAAAGCACGCAAGAGGGTGGGGGTAGGGAGAGACATGATGTAGCAAGTTTAAAAATGATTCGGAGTAAGTGAACATGACTAAAAAATAAAGGAAAACGCACATTGTAACCAAATTAAGCAAAGATTTGCATATTAATATAAATTCAAAATAGAGGAAAATAGTGGAAAGGGTGTGCATGTAGCCATAAAAAGGGAAAATGGAAGCGGTATGTTCATGTAACGATAAAGAACAAGGAAATACATTCATCAAAGAAGACTAGTTCATATAGATCAAGTTCGCTATAGTAAGAGCCTAAAAATATCCCCAGCAAAGTCGCCATGCTGTCGCGCCCCTACTTTCTCATGAAATCGGGTTTTGACACGTGACAACTCTTTTAAAGGAAGGTGTTAAAAGAGAGAGTCTCCACCTAATGGGTTTGAGGTGCGTTAGGGCACCTATTTACAAATAACTCTAGTTTAATCAGTTTGCGTTACCAAAGATCGGGTAAGGGCTCAAATTACCTCGAAAAGATGGTGTTAGGTACTCTTCGAGGTCCACAACTGTGGATCCCGGCCGAACTTGAATTATATGAATTAGACAAATAGTCAGAGAGAAAAACAAGAAGTTTGAAAAAAAAAATCATTATTAGAAAGTCTTAGAGTAAACATAGATAATTGGTTTAAAGACAAGATGGAGGGTCCTAAATTTTGTAGCCTAAAGGATCACCCCGTGCAACATAAATAATACTTCGTAACTCCCTCGAAGTGGGGTGTTACTCATATTATTCAGCGGGCACAGACAATTATCTCCTGCTACCCGATTACTATCTTTAAGTTTTTACCTAAAGCGCACTAGTTGATTCTAAACCGTGCCCTATGCGTGCACTACCCGTCTCGTGCCTATGGCCCAGGATGCGTTTGGACCTCTATTTTGGATGGTTTCTAGACTTAGCTTAGACTTCTCAGAAATGATAAAACTAGGCGACATACAAAATAAGTTGGACTTCATGTAAAAGCAATTAAGGGCTCAAGTTAGCCTCCACACTTAGACAACAAATGCACGCAAACAAATTAGGCGGGTGACAATTTCAGAATTAATATAGTCTTAAATCCTAAAGTCATGGCTTCTAGGTGATTCTGGATTTTAAACGTACAGGCAGTGTCGCTTTGCATATCGTGAGTATTACAAATCCTATAGCTATGCTTTCTAAATTGTTTGCGTAGCAAAGTAGTGAGACAGTTGGTAGTTCAAAATTGCCAGGGTTTGTTGTTGTCAACGCGCTTTTAGGCGAGCAGTAGGATCCTATAGGCAGGATTTCTAGGAATTGGCATTTGAAACTAATTATTTATCCTTTCATTCCTATAGGTATGCTTTCTAGGCGAGCAATTTAATGGGAATGGCGGTAATAGTAGCTAATTCGATTACAGTCCTATAGGCATGACATCTATGTGAATATTATAAAAAGCAGGTATTTATTACTTAACGTAATCCTATAGGCATGATATCTAACATGAAGCAATTTGAACGAATAATTATTGTGTTGCAGTATAGTAGAAAGATAATAACGTGAGAGTGGAACATGAGAACATGTGAGATTATTTATGTCCTATAGGCATGTTATCTAACAAAACACATAGAAGCAAAGCATGTTGAACAAATTAAACACTCAGATCCAATAGGCAGGATTTCTACCCTTTTCATGCAAATATTAGAATAGATCCATTTTTTCAATTATTACTAATACCCCAATTGTTATTACAGGATTATTGCAGGCCCAATACTGAAATAGATTATAGAGTTACAGAATAGCTATAGTAGGCCTAAGGCAGGCCCAATGCATACCCAGCCTGGCTAGGCCTTCAATACCATATCCATACAGTTTCACAACAGCCTAAAAAACAACCTCCATTTACACAAAATGGCCCACATCCAGTAGCCATAACTTGATCAAAAGTCCCAGGTGAACAACCATTTACACAAACCAACTGGTTTATCCAATAGGTAAAAGGGAGGTAGAATAGAGCAATTGGGACAAAGTGGCCACAAAATCTTAGACCCTAGTGTGTCAGAGTTCCTAAGGGTTTCAAGAACCCAAGGCAGTGCTCACACTAGGGAGGTTAATAGAGAAGATTTAGGGGGCCTTGGCTTTCAGCCGGCCCAAAATTAGACTCATAACAAGAAACAATCAAAGAAATAGTAATAGGTTTGGAAAAGCAATTGCACACACTATAAGATAATCACATAATGAACATGAACTAGAAAAGCAAACTAATACATTGGGGCATAGTTACATATGATAAGAAACAAGGAGCCTGGGATTGCAAAGTTAACAGGAAAGGACATTAGACTAGTAAAACCAATTAATACAACCAGTTTAGAACTTAAAGGATCAGATTATACCAAACTCAGGATTAAACAGTATAATACAAACAGGATCAAGTACCATAGAGGGCATCAGTCAAGGAAGAAAGGATACTATACATTTAGAATGAATGTCTTAAACAAACTAAGACATATTAATGACAAAAACTGATCAGTAGAGATTCAAAATTAGGCAGAACACATGGATTAAGCCATATAATCAAGGCAGAACATTCAGATTATCAGCAATCACCAAGCTAAACATGCTTCAATCTGTCCAAATTGACTAAGCTAGGTGCAAAGATATTATTAGGCTAGTAATTATAGGCAGAATTAGACAGGAAAAGAGTCGAGGGAATACATGAAGTCATGCAGTTTTAGAAAACATGATAACATAATGGAATAAACAGTGCGAAGGTTTAGAAAATAACCAGTGATTGTTCAATAAACAAGAAAGAACAGCAAATAGGACCCAGAGTCTCAAATGTGTCAAGTTCCCAAGGGTTTCAAGAACCCAGGGCAGTGCTCACACCCAAGAGATGCCGAAAAATAAAAATCCGGCGGCCTTGACTTTCAACCGGCCAAGAGCCCAAAACAAAACAAGACACTCAACGAGCACAAAGTAAAGCTTCAGTTTTAGTAAAAAAATAGTGATTGAAGTTCTGTCCAAAAAGGGAGAATGGGAATGGGTTTTTATAGTAGTAGGAATCGAAAAAACAAACAAGAAAATATAATCAATCAGACATAAAAATAAGGAAAGAAGAGCATGCAGAATCAATTAGAACCAATTTAGGAGAAAATCAGGCCAAATCCTAGTTTTTAGGGAAAATAAATATCAACGGAATATACACAAAAACAGTAACATATGATGAATATAGACACAAATAGCACTATAAATCAGAGAATCAGACCAATTTTGGTCCGATTTAAGGAAATCTGAAAATCCTATTTTAGGGTAAGTAAGAATCAACGGAATATAAACAAATATTTGGATTCACAGTAGCATAGGATGAACATAGACGGAATAACATTCAAAAATCAGGTATTTGAATCGATTTTGGATCGATATTGTGGAGATCTGCTTGCCATATTTAGGCAAGCAATATAAGGGAGTGGCCAGTACCATGAGGAGGCCGTATATGGCAAGGAATAACCATAGAATCCCATATTAGGTGGGATTAGGAGGGGTTTTAGGGGCGGCGGCTAGGGTTCTTTAGGAGGGAGAAGGGAGGTGAGGGGATGCTGAGGCGGAGGACGAAGGGGAATGATATTAGGGTTAGGGGTTTGGGTAGTTAAGGGGAGGGTTTGATATGGGTCGTTGATCTCAGAGATCAACGGCCATGATTAAAGGGGAGTTGGGTCGGGTTATTAGAAACGGGTCGCGACCGGATTGTGGGTAATGGGGTTATAGGTTTGGGCTGGGGGTTATTTAGGCTAGTGTATAAGGTTTTGGGCCATTGCTTGGTCCGAAAAATAGGTAGGATTTAGGCTAGTTTTTAAATACCCAATATTTAATAAAAATAATAATTTATAAAAGTAATTTATAAATAATAAAAATATTACTTATGCACTAAAATAATTAAAAAATAATAAATTATATTATAAAAATATAAAAAATTATTTTTTGCATAAATAATATAATTATACATGAATATGGGCTATTATTGCAAAAACGTGCAATTAGCCCTAAAATGCAAATGTAATTATAAAAAATACAGTAAAAATATTTAAAAACATACATCTTAGTGTAAATGATAAGTTTGGATGATTAAATCATCATAAAAATAATTTGAAAGATAATTATTGGATATTTGTATAATAAAAATGCAGAAATAAATTGATTTAAAGCCTTTAAAAATTAAGAAAAATTATGAAAAACGCTTGTATAGCTTTATAAGGTAAATGATTATGCAAATATACTATTTTGAAAGTATATATATATATATTTAAAAATATGAGGAAAAATTGGGTATCAACACAAGTGGCATATGGTATTTTAATGTCCACAACTATTACAACTACACTAATTTAGCTCACTCTACAACGTTCATCATATAGGATACATGGTGTAGGCAATACGTGTGCATTGAAACCAAACTCCCAAGCATGTAAAAGCATCCCCACACACCCCAAACTTAGTCCAATATCATATACAAATACACTTGGTTACTCAGACTTCACCGGTGCATAAAATACTCATTCAAACATTTTAACAAATGCCTTGCGGGCATGAAGTGTGTGCATTGTAGTTGAACAATGGTAGAACATGGTGACCCTCCCAAATTTCAACGAAGTAGAGAGAATTCTAGTTTACTACTCCGTATACAAAATAACCACACAATATTCGACCAATCTGGACCACCCAACATAAACAATTCTAAAGAAACTACATAGGGGAAAATTTAGGGACTAGGGCAATTGGGGGGATGGGAAATTCATCGTTATTGACCTATTAGAATACAAAAAGAAGAAGAAGAAGAAGAAGAAAAAGAAGAAGATAAATAAGAACATACCTGTAGCGTTTAGGAGAAGAGAAAAAGAAGAACTTGAGAAATTTTTGAGAGAGGGTGAAGAAGCTCGGCAGAAGCAGGAGCTAGAGAGAGAGATGCGTTTTAGTTTTTTTTTTTGGTGGGGAGTGTTTTATTTAAGTTTTTAATTTGTTATGGGTGGGTATGGGTTATAAGATGCGTTTTAGTATGAGAGCATATGGGTAGATGGGTTGAGTTAGTGGGTATGGGAATTAAGTTAATAATCGAAATTGAAAAAGAAAAGAAAAAAAATTACCCGGTCGTCCCCCAGCCCAGCGCTCCGCGCTATGCCTGGCGATGGGGGTTTGGAACATTCTACCTTCAGCGCCCCAGGCAGCGCGAGGCGCTGACCTGGGCGTTGTTTCGACAATTTTTCTATGCTGTTTCGGCGATTTTTCTATTTTTTTTTCTTATAACTTCCCGATCCCCCGAGCCTTTTTATATATCCAATTTATATATCCCATACCATTCTACCTATAATTTCTATGCCTACAAAGACAATGCAAACTTTAGTCTACTCTAACTAAAATAATTAGAAATATAAGCTATGAAAGCAATAAAAATTGGGTTGCCTCCCAACAAGCACCTGATTTAACGTCGCGGCACTACGCAGAGTCTCGCTTACTCATCAGCGAGTACGACCTTGATCTTCTCACAGTCAATTATTCCTCCCCAATAATGCTTGACTCTGTGTCCATTCACCAAAAAGTTTCTTTAACCATTTAAAGCGCGCAGCTCAATTGCACAATAAGGAGTGACTCTTACCACCTCAAAAAGGCCTGACCATCTCGACTTTAACTTCCCAGGAAACAACTTGAGCCTAGAATTGAACAATAATACTTGTTGGCCTGGCTCGAAGTGACGTGGCTTGATACGCTTGTCATGCCATCTTTTAGTCTTCTCTTCATATAGCTTAGCATTTTCATAAAAGTACAGACTGAACTCATCTAATTCATTCAACTGCAAGAGTCTTTTCTCACCCGCGGCTTCAAGGTCCATATTCAACTCTTTGATGGCCCAGTATGCTTTGTGTTCAAGTTCAACCGGCAAGTAAAATGACTTCCCATAAAGAAGCTTGTACGGCGACGCCCCAATTGGTGTTTTGTATGCAGTTCTATATGCCCACAAGGCATCATCTAACTTTGCAGCCCAATCCTTCCTATTCACACTCACCGTCTTCTCTAAAATTTACTTTATTTCTCTGTTCGACACCTCATCTTGTCCACTCGTTTGAGGATGATATGTTGTCGCAACTCTATGGCGAACTCCATAATTAGGTAGAAGGTTATTCAACAACCGATTGCAAAAGTGTATCCCTTCATCTCTTATCAAAGCACGTAGAGTCCCAAACCTCGAAAATATGTTCTTTTTCACAAATGCAGCTACCACCATGACATCATTTGTTGGAAATGTGATCGCCTCTACTCATTTTGACACGTAATCAACTGCTAGCAAAATGTATTTTTTTTCTATGGACAATGGGAATGGTCCCATAAAATCTATCCCCCATACATGAAAAATCTCAACCTCCAGGATGTTATTCAGAGGCATCTTATGCCTCCTAGTGATTTGTTCCTGTTCTCTGACATTGGTCACACTTCTTAATAAATGCATGGGCATCCTTGAATAAAGTTGGCCAAAAGAAACTGAATTGTAATACCTTTGCGGTTGTTCTATCTCCTCTACGATGGCCCCCATAAGGTGATGCATGACAATCATACAACACTAATTCTACCTCCTTTTATGGAATGCATCTCCTCATCAACTGATCAGCACATTGCTTGTACAAATATGGCTCATCCCAATAGTAGAAGTTCACATCATGTAAAAACCTCTTTCTAGATTCAGATTCAATTTCAGAAGGAAGTACCCCACTCACGAGATAATTCACATAGTCTGCGTACCATGGGGGAGGGTCTTGGGTGATAGCAAAAAGTTTCTCATCGGGAAATACTTTTTTAATTTGTCCACCCTCCTCCACGTGGTCGTGATTTTCCAGCCTTGATAGATGGTCAGCTACTTGGTTCTTTGCGCCCTTTCGATCTCGTACTTCCACATCAAATTCCTGCAACAACAAAACCCAGCGCATCAATCTATCCTTGGATTCTTTTTTTGTAAATAAATACCTGATTGTTGCATGATCGGTATGGACTATGACTTTTGTTCCCACCAAGTATGCTCGAAATTTCTCAAAGGCCCACACAACGGCTAACAACTCCTTTTCAGTGGTGGTGTAATTTAGCTATGCATCACCAAGAGTCTTACTCGCATAGTAAATGGAATAAAACACCTTATCTTTCCTCTGGCCTAGCACTGCCCCAATAGCATGGTCACTCACATCACACATAAGTTCAAATGGTAAGGACCAATATGGTGCTACAATAATGGTAGAAACCACCAACTTCTTTTTGAGTTCTTCAAATGCCTTGAGGCATGCGTCATCAAAATTGAAAGTTATATCTTTTCCAAGCAACCTGCACAAAGGAGTAGCAATTTTAGAAAAATCTTTAATAAATCGTCAATAGGATCCCGCGTGTCCCAAGAAACTCTGGACACCCTTCACAGAAATAGGTGGAGGTAATTTTTCAACTGCCTCCACCTTCGCCTTATCAACTTCAATGTCGCTCCTAGACACTCTGTGACCCAACACGATGCGTTCATGCACCATAAAATGGCACTTTTCCCAATTCAATACCAGATTTGTTTCTTCACACCGGGCTAACACCTTGCTTAAATTCTTCAAACAATCATTATATGAAGACCCAAAGACTGAAAAATTATCCATAAAAACTTCCACAAATTTTTCCACTATATCGGTGAAAATAGCCACCATGCACCTTTGGTAAGTAGCTGGTGCATTACAAAGACCAAATGGCATTCGCTTGAAGGCGAAAGTGCCATAAGGACAAGTAAAATTGGTCTTCTCCTGATCCTCTGGGCATATGTCAATCTGATTGTATCCCGAATAATCATCAAGGAAACAATAATATTTATGCCCCGCTAATCTTTCCAACATTTGGTCAATGAATGGAAGTGGAAAGTGGTCCTTGCGGGTTGCTTTTTTGAGCCTTCTATAATCAATGCAGACTCTCCACCCTGTCACAGTGCGAGTAGGAATTAGCTCATTTTTCTCATTCTCAATCATAGTCATCCCCCCCTTTTTGGGCACACATTGAACTGGACTTACCCAGTTGCTCTCAGAAATAGGAAAGATGATACCTGCATCGAGCAACTTGATTACTTCCCTCTTCACGACCTCCTTCATAATTGGATTTAACCTCCTTTGCTTCTCAACACTAGGGCGGTGTCCATCTTTCAAGAAGATTTTATGCATGCAAAACGATGGACTGATTCCCTTGATGTCAGCAATTGTCCACCCAATAGCCTATTTATGCTCGCGAAGTACTCTAAGCAATTTTTCTTCTTGTGTGTTAGTCAAGCTGGATGAGATAATCACGGGCAATGTCTCAGAGTTCCCCAAATAAGCATAGCGCAGATGCGCTGGTAAGGGCTTAAGTTCTAGCTTTGGAGCTTCTTCAATAGATGGCTTAGGAGGGATCAGAGTGACAGGACTGTCCAACTCCTCAAATTTTCCAAACCCATGGACATAACTGCAGGACATATCAAGTATTTGCTCAATTTCTCCCATCATTTCATCTTCGTTGTCTTCTTCATCCACAATCAAAGATCGTTCAAGAGGATCTATAGGGCTCATATAAGGCACCAATGATGTAGCATCACTTTCCACCACAGAAATCATGGATAGCTCTTCATAATGGGCTGGTAATCTGAGTGTTTTATATACATTGAATACCTCCACTCAATTTCCTACTCTCATCGTCATCTTTCCTTTGCAAACATCAATAATAGCTCGGCCCGTGGATAAAAATGGATGCCAAAATAAATGGGACTTCCTGATCAGGCTCGTAGTCCAAGATAATAAAATCAACAGGGAATATGAAAGAACCCACTTGAACTAACACATCTTCAATCACTCCTTCAGGATGAGCAAGGGAGCGATCAGCCAACTGCAAGATTACCGTTGTTGGGCATGGCTCACCCAACCACAACTGTCTGAACACAGATAGCGGCATCAAATTAATGCTCGCTCCAAGATCATTGGGCGTGAATGCCTTCACAGATTTTTTAGTTTTTGTATTGTGTACATATGTTCTGAGGGCTCCGAAGAATCTGAAATTGTGAAGGTGAAGCTATCTTCGGTAGAGGTTCATGCTTCAAGTTTGTACGATCTTTTAATCCAGATGACTCAATATAGTCCTTCCCAATTCGGCCCCAGCTTCCCCTCATTCGGGTTCCGGGTGTGTAGTGTTACTTTTCTTAACACCAATTTCCCAATATTGAAGTGTCGAAAGTTGGCTCTTCAGTTGTATTACCTTTCTATCTACTATTTCTGGACGGCCAATCGGACTAGGGCGGCCTCGCGCCTTTCATCCAATAGTTCCAGACTCGTGTTTATAGCCTCACCGTTTGATTCTTCGGTCGCATATCGGAACCTGAGGCTCGGTTCTCCCACTTTAATCGGTATTAGTGCTTTGGCGCCATAGACCAATGAAAATGGAGTGGCCTCGGTACTAGATTTAGAGGTTGTACGGTATGCCCACAAGACTTCGGTCAGAATTTCCTTCCATTTCCCTTTGGCATCAGTCAACCTTTTCTTTAGGTTTTGAAGTATGGTTTTGTTTGTTTATTCCGTCTGTCCATTCCCACTAGGGTGATAGGGTGTCGACAAGATCTTTTTGATATTATGGTCTTCGAAAAATTTGTTTATCTTGCTACCGATGAAATGTTTCCCATTATCACACACTATCTCGGTCGGTATCCTAAACTGGCATATTATGCAGTCTCAAATAAAGTCGACGACTTCTTTTTCCTCGACCTTCTCGAATGCTTGAGCTTCGACTCACTTATAAAAATAATCGGTCATAAACAGTATGAATTGATCCTTACCGGGTGCCCACGGCAGGGTGACAACAATGTCCATTCCCCACTTCATGAATGGCCAAGGTGACAAGACCGAATGTAATAACTCTCCGGGTAGATGGATCATCGGTGCCTCTGATAGTCGTCGCACCTTTGTACAAGTCCTTTGCATCTTTCTCCATGTCGATCCAGTAATAGTCGATCCTCATTATCTTATGAACAAAGATTCTTCCTCCGAATGATTTCCGCGGGTGCCTTTGTGAACTTCCCTCAAAACATATTTGGTGTCTCCCGGCCCCATGCATATGGTGAGCGGGCCATCGAATGTTCTTCTGAATAGAGTACCTTCGGACAGGCTGAACCTGACCGCCTTCGTGCGTAGAGATCTTGATTCTTTAGGATCTGAGGGCAACTTCCCAGTCTTCAAGTAGTCTATATACTTGTTTCTCCAATCCCAAGTTAAACTTGTTGCGTTTATTTTGGCATGGCCTTCTTCCACTACCGATTTTATGAGTTTTACTACTTTTCCTGAGCTGAATTCGTCGTCATAAACCGATGACCCCAAGTTAGACAGAGCATCTGCCTCGCTATTTTGATCTCGAGGTACGTGTTGTAAGGTCCATTCTTTGAATTGATGCCGTGTTACCTGTAATTTGTCTAAATACCTTTGCATTTGTTCCTCTTTTACTTCGAACGTCCATTGACTTGACTTACCACAAGGAGGGAGTCGCAATTAGCTTCGACCACCTCGGCCCCCAAGCTTTTAGCCAATTCGAGACCTACAATCATGGCCTCATACTCAGCCTCATTGTTAGTTAATTTCACAGTTCTAATAGATTGCCTAACTACGTTACCCGTAGGCGGCTTCAACACGATGCCGAGTTCGGACCCTATTGCGTTCGAAGCACCATCCGTAAAGAGTGTCCAAATTCTCGAGGAAGTCCCCGAGTTTAACAACAATTCCTTTTCCACTGCGGGTATTAAGGTCGGCATAAAGTCGGCCACGAAGTCTGCCAAATTTTGTGATTTGATGGCAGTCTAGGGTCAATATTTGATATCGTACTCGCTAATTTCTACGGTTCATTTGGTCAATCGGCCCGAGAGCTCGGGTTTGTGCATTATATTCCTTAGTGGGTAAGAAGTTACGATGCATATAGGGTGGCATTGGAAATATGGCTTTAACTTTCTGTAGGCGCTTAGCAAAGTAAGCGCCAATTTTTCTAGATGAAGATACCTTGTTTCGGCCTAGCCTAGAGTTCTACTAACATAATAGATAGGAAATTGCATACCTTCCACTTTCTGGACTAAGACTCCACTTACTGCCACCTCGGATACCGCCAAGTACAGGTACAGTTGCTCGTCCGCCTTCAAAGTATGGAGCAAGGGTGGATTCGAAAGGTACCGTTTGAGTTCCTCCAAGGCTTGTTGGCATTCCGGGATCCAAGAAATTTTTTTATTCTTCTTCATTAATGAGAAGAACCAGTGGATCTTATCGGAAGACCTCGATATAAACTTTCATTTATTTTTCTATTTGTTCTTCGAACATCCGGTTTACTAGGCGTTGATAAGTGACACCGACATTTTTTAGTCTGAACGGAATTACGTTATAACAATAGGTGCCGAATTTAGTGATAAAGGAAGTTTTTTCTTGATCGCCCGGGTCCATCTGCATTTGGTTGTACCCGAAATAGGCATCGAGAAAGCTGAGTATCTCGTGCCCGGTTGTCGCATCAATCATGCGATCGATGTTAGGCAAAGGAAAAGAGTCCTTGGGGCACGCCCTGTTCAAGTCTTTGTAATCTATGCACATTCTTAATTTATTTCCCTTTTTAGGCACTACTACTACGTTAGCCAACCAGACTGAATACTTAAATTCCCGAATATAACCAATTTTAAGGAGTTTGGATACCTCGTCTTTGATGAATGTGTGCTTGACTTTGGACTGAGGCCTCCTCTTCTATTTAACTAGGTGGAACTTCGGATCCAAGCTCAGCTTATAAGTGGTTATTTCTGGTAGGATCCCTATCACATCAAGATGGGACCAAGCAAAGCAATCTATGTTAGCTATAAGAAATTTAATTAGTTCTTTCCTGAGCTCGGGATTTAACCTTGTGCCCGGATATACCTTCCGATCGAGCAAGTGTTCGATCAATATGACTTTCTCCAACTCCTCGACCGTCGATTTGGTTGCATCAGAATCGTCAGGGGTGATGAACGACCTAGGAATTCTAAAATCATCATCCTCATCCGTTTCTTGCTTCTTTGGTTTGGTCGGGCCGGTGTTGGTGATTACTATTTAGCATCTTCCTTCCTAGCCAGCTCCGTGTTCTTTAATGTCAAGAGTGCGGACACCGAGATCACCTCATCGACCCCGAACATTTCTTTTGCGGTCGACTGCTCCCCGTAAATAATCTTAATTCCTCCCAGTGTGGGGAACTTCAGTACCTGGTGTAGTGTCGAGGTAATGCCGTCATGTTGTGAATCCATGGCCTTCCGAATATAGCATTATACCTCATATCCCCTTCAATCACATAGAACTTCATTTCCTAAATTGTCCTGGCGGTGTTCACCGGCAGTGTTATCTCTCCTTTAGTAGTTTCACATGCCATGTTGAATCTGTTTAAAACCCGGGCTGCATGCACTGTTTGGTCTTGCAGACCCAACTACTCTACGACTCTCGATCCGATGATATTGGTCGAGCTACCTGGATCAATTAACACACGCTTAACTCATGATTCATTTATGAGTAAAGATATTACCAGTGCACCATTATGCGGTTGCATGAGGCCTTCAGCGTCCTCACCGTTGAAAGGGATGGGTCCCTTCGGTATATAATCTCGGGTTCATTTTTTCCTTGTGATGGACACCTTAGTGTGCTTTAGCATTGGTCCTTAGGGGTCGTCGACTCCACCAATGATCATGTTAATGACGTGCTGAGGTTCCTCTTATTCAGTCTGTTTGTTGGAGTCCCTATTCCATAAGTGATTTTTGGCTCGATCACTCAAGAATTCCCGGAGATGCCCGTTATTGAATAACCAGGCCACTTCTTCTCTTAGTCGTCGACAATGCTCGGTCTATGGTCATGAGCGTCATGATACTTAAACATTAGGTTAGGGTCTCTTTGGGTAGGGTCGGACTGCAATGGGCGACTATTGTGGCCTCGATCATTCCTTTATTTCATTCCTCACAGGGTTACACCCAGATCTACTACCCCTTCGATCTCCGCTATACGGTTGATACCGGACTCTGTTCAGTCTTGGTTAATGATCTACGGCTCTCTTAGACCTATCGTTAGTTCTGACGGGATAAACGGACCCGGAGGGGGCTCCAAGCTGATCATCCTCGACTCTGATATTCGATTGATACCTGTTATGGACGTCAGCCCAGGTAACCGACGGGAATTCTATCAAATTTTGTTTCAGCTGCTATGAAGCCAAGGAGATTTAGGGGTTGGGTCCTTGATTGAATGTCTGAACGGCCCAATCGTCCCCAATCGGAGGCAGGTCTATTCATTCCATTTGAAACCTCGACACAAATTCCCTGACCACTTCGTTATCTCTTTGTTTTACTTTGAAAAGGTCCGATTTTCTAGTCTTGACCTTGATGGTCCCGGCGCATACTTTTACAAAGATATCTGCAAACATAGCAAATGAAGCAATAGAATTAGGGGGTAAGTTATGGTACCATATCATTGCCCTTGTTGACAGGGTTTCTCCGAACTTTTTCAGCAAAACCGACTCGATTTCGTCATCTTCTAAGTCGTTTCCCTTGATGGAACACGTGTAGGAGGTCACGTGCTCGTTTGGATCCATAGTTCCGTTATACTTCAGAATTTCGGGTATACGAAACTTCTTCAGGATCGACTTCGGTGTTGCGCTCGGGGGGAAAGGCTTTTGGACAAATTTCTTGGAATCCAGGCCTTTCAATATCGGGGGTTCTCCTGGAATTTTATCAACTCTGGAGTTATAGGTATCCACTTTTTTGTCGTTGGCTTCAATCTTCTTCTCCCTCGATTCCACCCGCTTTGTCAGTTCCTCAAGCATCTTTATTATTTCGGGGTTGGTCCCAGGCTCAACTTCGCCCAGCCTTCTCGTGACTTGTTCATTTCTTCGGGTGTTTTCCAGGGATAGTTTGGGCTAACTCTGATGGGGGGCGGCTTTGGTTCTGTAGCTGGGCTATCGCCGCTTGTTGATCTTGTAACATTTCGAAGATCACCCGCAGATTGATCCCGTTGCCTTCACCGTCGTGCGTAACCCGAGCTGTTGATCGGGCTCCTCCGCGAATGCTGTTCTTGGGGTCGGTCGGCAGGTTTGCATCGATGGCAACATGCGAGTTGGCGTCGATTAGGTCTGCAACTGGGTCTCCATTGGGGTCAAGGGGGCACCTCATTGCTAGGTACTATATTGTTGTTCTCGC
This sequence comes from Nicotiana tabacum, assembly GCF_000715075.1. Classification (NCBI taxonomy): domain Eukaryota; kingdom Viridiplantae; phylum Streptophyta; class Magnoliopsida; order Solanales; family Solanaceae; genus Nicotiana; species Nicotiana tabacum. The sequence goes on along the minus strand of NC_134092.1, from coordinate 118,296,138 downwards.
CATAGTGGCCAGACTCAGTATCAACGTTCAAGTGAGCAGATTGAGAGTTTGACATTCTTAAGTTGACCTGAAATTATAATCTCAAAGAACAAGCGTAAAACAGAGTGCGTTATGGAAATTTGTATCAAATTACAACTATTATCCTTAGCCCCACGGTGGGCGCCAAACTGTTTACCCTTAAAAATGGATAATAATGAATTTATACGCGGTTTTAAGGATATGTAGACTAATTCAATATAAATGATTAATGATGTTAGATAAGCAAATAAAGATATAGTAAATATCCAAACCAATAATGATAGTGAGTCTGAGCTCGGTTAAAGGCTTAACAAGAAACCTGCCTTCGGTACCGAGCCAACACTTATGAAGAACTTATGAACGAAAACAAGAACTTCGAATAACAGAGAGAACAAAAGTATATTGCCTTGGTATGTACAGTGTCCATAATGAATAATTAGCTTCCCCTTTATATAGTAGGGGAGTTTTACCCTAGGTATAATTCTAAGAAAGTTAAAAATCTTCTTTTTCGTTAATTACTGATTTTCTGCTGATACGGGCCGAGATTCATGCCGTGATATCCGATTGGGCACGGATATCATGGCCCTTTGTTAATCGTGTGCAGTCATGTAGTAATTCTCTCCAAGGTCTTGGGACTCAAATCGAACGCGAGAGTCGTAGCCTCGATGGCTCCGAGGGTAGGTGTTTTGCTCGAGTCTTGATATGAGAGGCTCATGGTTCTGATTCCGATACCTTGCAATCACGTCCTTGCTCCGTTTGACTCACCGAAAAATCGGGGTACTCATTGGACTCGGTTCTACCCATATACAATTTTCCGAAAATTTCTTAACTATCATATTGTTAAGTGATATTAGATTAGCTAGAGACGCTAACTTAGATAAGAAAAGACCTGCTTTTGACAAGCACTTTCTTAGAATGCGAAAACAAATTTAAAGTGGCTGATAAGCAAACAATTACAGTGTTTCACTTATGGTTTAGATCTTTAATTATTAAAATCAATACAAATATTAAATTTGATAAGAGTGATCATTTAATTTGAATTTTCAATAAAAGTTTTGGAGGGAGTCTCGGATTAGTTTAAAAGACATTGTTAGAACTATGGATATCACTAATTATGGAGTAGCAAAAGTAGAAGATTCTTATATATCAGCATTGAAGGTCCGAAAACAACACACATATTTGGTTTTTCACCATATGCATGTTTGAATTACTAAACAAACACCTCTATGATGCGTCATTTTCTTAATCAACAACGGCGTATGCTAGTGGTAATAATAGGTAGCAAAAAGAAATTCAATTTTAGTAATAAAACTTGAAAATATAAAAAAATACAGTCTCAGAAATAACTTTATTATCATATTTTTACAATTAATCTACGCTACCTACTGCATCCATTGTGCTAGCTGTTAGCATGATTCCCCTATATGTCGGTAATGCATACAACTGGCCTACAATGCTCCCAACTCTTGATGGACGTACTAAGAGCAACAAATGCATATAAGAAACAATCATCTTCAGTCTTCTGCAATTTCACTACCGACCCAAGACAAGTCTTCTCCAGAATATACAAATAACTCGGCAAGCGACTGTAGGAATCGGCATGATGACCTCTCAAAAATTTCAAAGCCTTTCCTTTGCTCTCCAATGTATGTTAAGTTCACACCATGTTCCGACAACATGTCAGTTTGTATGTCTTTTGGTGTGTATATTGTCTTAGGATCCGCATATATATTTTGGCATCACCATGTTGTCAACTACCATGGCAGTAGCTTTGCATTGTATATATGTGTTGTCCATCAAAGAGTATATGTGCAAGCTATTGAATTTTCGAACCTTGAACAATGCTGATTCATTTATGCTGGTGGACTTGAAGTGTCACGTACAATTGTCCCCAACACATACGAGGTAGTAGCTACAGAATAAAAATAATTAAAAAAATATTATGCAAATTGTAGCTACAGAATACGAGGCTGTTTATGCACAAAAAATTATTTTAAATAATTTATATACATAAAAACTACAACTTGTACACAATATGAATTTGACAAATAAAATATTCCTACCTTTTTGTACTAGACCTTTTTACCCTAAATTGAATCATATTCATGACATAATTGTACTCCATTGCACTGACAATTATTTGCTTGTCTTGGTAAAATTGGCCTACTTCAATTTCATTTGGCGTATGTTCTTTTATGATGATACATTCATATTCCATAATTTCCGGAGATGTTGGCATATCAATCAACTTCGCTGTTCCTGATACTTCTCCAATTGTATTACAATTGATTGACAATTGTACCACGTTAGTATTACGATAATCAGAATTACGTGCACTCGATTAAAAGTATAGTAATTCAATCCTGTGTATATTCAAGTGTTCAATATTTGACAGAATACTTTTAGATTCTTTGCTCTGTGATTACATTTTTATTTTTTCAAACCTTAAGTACTGTGTAACAGTTACACCTCAATTGTATTTAGAGACATAACAGTTGAACTACATTTGTTATGTAGTATAGTTGTAGATGATTTGTAGTAAAATTGTAGAACACTTGAAAATGAAAAACATCAGCACTGAAAAAATAGAGCACACCTGTAATTGTGCTCGCATTCGACATACTGCATTCCAAATCGAAATCACGTAATATTATACACAACAGATACATTCATAAGTTTTTGTTTTCCTTTTTAATCTCCATATACACTCGAACTCCCATATCGTTCCGAGTTTCTATTGGAGGACAACGTTCGTTGACAATGTATTTGATTTCGATAATTTTTGCAGAGGTATCGATCATTAGATGCTCTGCAATTGCGAAATTCAATTGACTATAATTTGAATATTCATTGACTACAATTCCGTCAATATCAAAATCTTTGTATCTTCCAACGCTATCCCACCGACCATTGAGCTGAAGCATAATTGCCAATTATGACATTATGTCGCGAAATTCAATTCAATTGTAGCTAATTGTTTGCAATTGTTTTCTTCAGAAGCTTTTTTTTTTGAGTTTGTCGACTTGTTTATGGAAAACTAGAGGAAATTTGTGTAATAGAAGAATTCTACAAATATGTTGCCTTGATTATGGTGCGATGATAACCAGAGGAAATCTTCGTAATAAAAGGATTCTACAAATATGTTTTCCTTGATTATGGTACGATGATTGCGTCTAAAATTTCTAACTGAAATATAAGCTATCCCAAAATCACGCGTCTAAATAAGGAAGTCTACCGCATAAAGGAGTCTAGTTTAAACAAATGTATATTTTTTTTTAGCTAAAACGTGTTTAGATTAGGTAAATTTCAATACTGGGACATTTTTGGTAAAGAGGTTTCAAATAGTATAGGAAAGAAAAAATCCCTTCAAATTACCAAATAAGCCCTTGTATAGAGTAGCATCTTATTCTTCCTTTTTCCGTGTCAGCGTAATTTAGAGACAAACTTCTGGGAGACTAAAAGTACTTTTTTTAATTAAAAAAGTACTTTTTGAAAAATTTAAGGTGTTTGGCCAAAATGAAAAAGTACTTTTGAGCAGCAGAAACAGTTTTTTTGCTTTTGGGAGAAACTACAAATTCTAGCTTCTTCCAAGAAGCAGAAGCAAAAAATTAATTTATTCTAGACAAAAATAACCTTACAATAAATTAATATTTTTCAAATTATCTCTCAACAACAACAACAACATCCTAGTATTATCCCACACTGTGGGGATACTATTTTTAATATTTTTATTTTCCTTTTTCTTTTTATTTATACTATACATTTCTTCTCTTTTTATTTTAATCATATTTTTATTCTCTTTCTCCGATTCCTAAGAGTAGATTTTAATTTTATATTGAATGATGTATTTTTCACATATTTAAATTATCATGTAAACAATAAGTAATATCAAACTCACATATCTCCTAGATGTATGATCAAGGTGGGCCTACAGAAGGCATATGACTTTGTAGAATGGATATACTTAAAGCAGGTTCTTGAGGGACTGGCATTTCCTGAGAAGTTTAAAAAATAGATAATGGCATGTGTGAGAATAGTAAACTACTCCATCCTGTTAAAATGGAGAATCATTAGAGCTTTTTAATGCAGCTAAGGGATTGCGGCAAGGAGATCTATTGTCTCCAATCTTATTTGCTATTGCTGTGGAGTATCTGAGTCGGCTCCTCAATGGATTGAAACGTGATAAACAATTCAAGCACCATCCTAGATGTAGTAAACTGGGCATCACTCACTTGAGTTTTGCTGATGACTTATTGCTATCTATCAGGAGTGAGCTAGAATCAGTGCAGAAACTACATAAGTGTTTTGTGACATTCTCATTTGCCTCAGGACTACATGTCAACTTGTCAAAGAGTGCAATCTATGTGGGGGTATGGATCCTATACAAAAGGCAGCTGCCATCCAAGATCTAGGTTACTCTCAGGGACAACTGCCTTGTAAATACATTGGGGGTACCACTAGACACTAAAAAGCTCTCTATTCTTTAGTGGCAGCCCTTCATTACCAAAATGGTAGCAAAAATAACACCGTGGACAACAAAAATATTATCCTATGCTCGCAGAGCTCAATTGGTACAAACAGTGCTATTTGGAATACAATCTCATTGGACTCAACTGTTTACACTGCCAGTTAAGGTTGTTAAAATGATTGAAGCTTATTGTAGAAGTGTAACGACCTGACTTGTCATTTTGAGAATTAGCATCCCATTCAGCGGCTTAAGATATCGAGCAACTTTGTAATGTGTATTATGACTTGCGTGCGTGGTCGAGTTTAGTTTTCGGATGATTCGAGATCAATTGGAAGAACAATTCTTATTTAAGAAGCTTAAAAGAAAAGAGTTGACCGGAGAGTTGACTTTTGGGTAAACGACTCCAGAATGGAGTTTTGATGATGTCAATAGCTTCGTATGGTGATTTAGGATTTAGACGTATGTCCGGATTTAAATTTGGAAGTCCATAGGACAATTCGGCGCATTTTGGCAAAATATAATTAGTTGAAGTTTTTGGAAACATTCATAAATTTGACAGTAAGTCGATTGGTTGATATCGAGGTCGGATTTTAATTTCGAAAATTAGAACAGCTCCATTATGTCATTAAGACTCGTGTGCAAAATTTGAAGTCTTTCCGGATTGATTTGATACGTTTCGGCTTAAATTATAAAATTTGGAAAATTTATAAACTCATAATTCGATTCTAGGCGTGATTCATCATTTCGACATTGTTTGATGTAATTTGAGACCTCGAGTAGGTCCGTGTTATGTTACGGGACTTATTGGTATATTCGGACGAGGTCCCGGGTGGCTTGGATGAGTTTCAGACGGGGTTCGGATCGTTTGAACCTTAGTTAGAGTTGTTGGAATTTTGATTGCTGGTGCAATCGCTTCTGCGGAGGTTTGATCACAGAAGCGACATCTCAGAAGCAACGCCTTAAATCACAGAAATGAGGATGAATGGGTTGGAGAGGATTCGCAGAAGTGGAAAAATGGCATGCTTCAACGTCCTCGCAGAAGCGGAACTTGGCTTCGCAGAAGGGAAGCAAGCGCAGAAGCGATGGACTGCTCGCACCTACGTTTGCGCAGAAGCGGACATTCTGCCGCAGGTGCGATGGAACAGCTGGGCAGTGGACTTCACAGAAGCGACGATGGAGTCGCAGAAGCGACGTCGCAGGCGTGCAAATTTGTCCGCAGAAGTGGAACTGGGCAGAAACATAAGGACCAAGAATGGTCATTTCGTCATTTTCGATTGAAAATTTTGGAGCTCGGTTCTTGGGCGATTTTGAGGATTTCTTGACGACTTCGACTTGGGTAGATGTTCTATATCCGAAAGTGATTATATTTCATGATTCTATGGCTATATCCATCAATTATTAGTGAATCAATTGGAAGAAAATGAGATTTTAGCAAAAAAATTTAAAAACAAAAATTTAAGATTTAAAGGTCGATTCGTTATCGGAATTTGATAAAATTGGTATGATTGAACTCATATCGGAATGGGTGTTCGAATTTCAAAAATTTGTTTTCGGGTTCCAAGATGCGAGCCCCGGGGTTGGCTTTTAGAATAAAATTGAAAATTGACGTATTATTATCCGGAATTATTTTTTATGAATTATAATTATTTTATAAAAATATTTTGACTAGATTGGAGCCGTCCGAAGGTCGTTTTGCGCAAGAAGGCTATTTTGGAATATCGGCCTAACTTCGTTAATGTAAGTGTCTTGTCTAACTTTGTGTGGGGAAAACCACCCCTTAGGATTTGAGATAATTGTATAATTAGTATTATGTGAAGGTCGTGTACGCGAGGTGACGAGTGGGTACACGACTATATGTGGTATTTGACCGGTTTGGACTGTTAGGCTTCCTCCATGTAATTAATTGTAGTTATCATTTCATGACTATATCTTTTGTTATTAGAATTGTTTGTACGTGCTTTACTTGAAATTGTTATCACATGTTCCATCTTTGTTGTCAAGTTCACCCTTATATGCCAATTATTGATTGTAATCACTTGTTGAATTAATGCTTTATCTGCTATATACCTTAATTGTTAATTGATACTCATAAATTGTTTCTTGGTTTATGGATTGTCAATCCCTTACTATTTGATTTCGTGCGCTATCGTGTAGTCTTTTTCATGCGGGTTGCATGCTACAACAAATGTGTTTGATGTTTATATTGAGGAGTGGGTTGCACGCCGCAACAGATTTGTTTAATATTTATAATGGGGAGCGGGTTGCAGGCCGTAACAGAAATGAGAATAATCAATAGTAAATGATAAATGAGAAATGATTATCATTATGTAGGATCGGGTTGCACGCCACAACATATATAATTAATGTTGTATGGGATCGGGTTGCATGTCGCAACAGATATGATTATTATTGTGTAGGATCGGGTTGCACGCTGCAACATATTTGATAATTATTGTGTGGGATCGGGTTGCACGCCGCAACAAATATGATTATTTTTGTGTGAGATCGGGTTGTATGCCACAACAAATGTACATATATGAAATTATTGTGATATTAAGGTTAATCCCGATTGTGATTCTCATGATTCATTTCATGCTAGGACGGTTATTGTAGTTTCTTAAATCACCTCATTGTATTTTGATCATAATCAATTAACCGTTAATATATTAAAAATATGGAACAATATGGACTTTTTGTGTGAGTCATGCATCCTATGTGATATGTTAAGTTGCTGAAAATTTAGCAGAACTAAATGAAAGAATTTTCAAGCTGTTCCACTTGCAAGTCTTTCAAAATAAAACTCATATCTTATTCTGAGTTCTACTAATTTAAATGGTGATTTCATTTTTACTCTAATTGGTATTTCAAATTCACTCATTATCTTATTGTCGTGTAATTTACATAAAAAAATATTATTTTGTATTAACTTAATAAATCCCATATTTATCTCATTAAAATTTGGTTGATATCCTATTTTTGTATAAATATAATATTTTTATTGAATCTCATATATTTCTAAACTAAACTCAATTGATGTTCTATTTGCACAACCTCTCTAATATTTTACCTTATTTGAATCCTAAATTGGCTTAATAACTCATTTGATGCTTCACTGTATTCAATTTGGTTGATATTGATACATGAACTACAAATATGGTAGCACGGGAATTTTGCCGTGCAAAAGTGATTCGGAAAGATGTGGGCACAAGATGCCACATGTGTAAGAATTGGAAGTTGTGAATCATGATTTGAGCTTTCGAGGAGTGATACCTTGGGTAATTTATATTGAAATACATGCATTATAAATAATTTAATTGATTGATTTATCATATGCCACCCGTGGGATTATACCGGGTATGTTGTTGTTGTTGTTGTTGCTGTTGTTGATTGATTTATCATATGATTCCTTACTTGAACGCATTCATATGTTATTTGTACTCTGACTATGTTGTTGCTTAATTACTTGATTGTTTTCTCGTTGCCATCCGTGTTCTCATTATTGTCATTGTTGATTTGGATTGAAAATTCTTATGTTATTGGCCTTACATTGACATTCTTTCCTTGTTAGCTTTATGTAACATTTTGTACATATTTATAGGTCTGGTAGGTGTCTTGACCTGGCCTCGTCACTACTCTACTGAGGTTAGACTTGATACTTACTGGGTACCGCTATGGTGTACTCATACTACTTTTATGCATATTTTTGTGCAGATCCAGGTACCTCAGAGTTGTTGATATTCCTGTTATTTGATCGGGCATTTCTGTGGAGACTCAAGGTACACCTGTTGTCGCGTTCGCAAGCCTCAGAGTCACCTTCTGGTATTTTCTTTGCACTGTTTGATTCTATTCTGGAACAGTTGTATTTAGAGATTTTTTAGTAAACTCTGTAGAGCTTATGACTTGTACTACCGATTTTGGGATTGTAGGAAATTTCTATTTCATATTTAATAATTGTTGATTGAGTTGCCACTAATTCAGTAAGTGTTATGCTGACCCAATCCCTAAGACTAGGTGCCATCATGATATCCTACGGAGGGAAATTTGGATCGTGACAAGAAGCTACCTATGGTCTGGAGGGAATGATATTACCAAAAAAGCTCTGCTTGCTTGGGAAAAGGTATGCCTTCCTAAATCTGTAGGGGGACTCAACCTTACTAATCTGCAGGTTTGGAACAATACTGCAATTGTCAAGTCTCACTGGTATGTGAATAATAAGTAAGATAAGCTATGGATAAGGTGGATCCGTGCTTATTATGTCAAAGGGCAAAGGATTGGCGATATGAGCATCCCTAAGAGAGCAAGCTGGATGGTAAGGAAGATCCTTGAAGCTAAACAGGTCATCAACCAACTTCACAGACCGCTGGATGAACAAAAAAGTATGACAATCACATATACCTGGAACTGATACCAATACACCATAAGATTGATTGGAGAAGCTTAATGTTCCAGAAAAATGCTAGACCTAAAGCCATATTTATTATGTTGCTACAGAGCCATGGAGGCTGCTAACAAAAGATAGGCTGAAGGGATGGGGTCTCCACATGGATGAGGCGTGTATTGTGCCAATCAGATAAGGAAACAAGGGACCACTTGTGGATACGCCAAAAGATTAAGGATCGGGCTATCTCAGTGGACTCAAATCCATACCATTCTTACCAACACTTGAATATCGTATTTCAGTTTATCATTCAGCACTCAAAGGAAAGACAGTTTCAAAAAAGCTCTTTAAAATGATGTATACTGAATATATTCATGCACTATGGAGAGAAAGAAATAGTGGAGTATTTGATGGAGCAAGTAGAGAACATGAAAACTTGGCAAAGGAGATTGTGTGCATGTGCAATTTCATGGCAGATGAAAAAGTGAAGTGTGTGATACAGAAGCTATATTTCTAAAAATGCAGTCATAGCTTCTATAGATATTGCTTTGTATTATTGTACAGGGACATGAGGAAAATGATAGTTATTAGGCTCTTTGTATTTCCTGTAGAGATTAGCTAGCTGAGAGACACTATGCTATGCTTTGTACTGTTATCCTTGGTGATTAATAATAATCTTAATTACCAAAAAAAAAAAAACCAAACACTCAATGTTATTGCTTTGGAATAACTATATTTTATATTGGTTGGAATTTTTAATTTATATTTTAACTTGACGTTTTATATTTTAATTGAATTCTTTTATAATAAATGTTTAAATTTATTTTTCTTTTCTAAATAATACTAATCGCTAATTGAACGTTTATTGTTCTTTTTCGTAATTAGATATTTAAAAATACTTTTTTAAAAAATTGGTCAAACACGATGAGCTTGCAAAAAGCACTACTGAAACGACTTGATCAAACACAAATTGCTAATTTACAAAAATAATTTTTTAAAAAGTATTTTTCAAAATAACAGTTTTTGGCCGCTTACCAAATGAGACCTTCGCTTAAACGTATGGAAACCGTCTGCGAGTTAATCAAAGTCAAATCAGAAAATTAACAATTAATCATAATTCATAATAATACAGTTTGGTCCCAGACTTATAACTTCGATTCCTCGACTCCGTCGCTGTTAATTAAAGAGTAAGAAAAAGTCCTTTCAACGTTTTCTCCATCAATATTCCCTAACGCTTCTCCTCGCGTCGAAATCTGAAGCTCCACTTCAGTCGTGCTCACTAAGCAATTCACAATTTCTGCAACCTCAGGTATGCGTGTTTTTTTTTTCCTGTAATTTTGACAATTTCGGCACGAATTGAACAATATTGGCGAGGATCTGATCGGAGGTTTTGACAATTGCAATTATAATCGTGTTCCTACGGCAGATAATTGTATATAATTGATTTTCGTTTTCCGGATTATAGTTGTAGATTCGTAATTAGATTGTTGAAGTTGCTTCGATTTGACTGTCGGTTCTTATTTGCAATATGCGCATCTTTGATTTTGGGCGTATCATATACTCCCTCCATCGTTCCAATTTTTGTGGCACTGTTTGACCAAGACACTGAGTTTAAGAGAGAAGGTAAGATTTTCAATTCTGGTCTAAAATAAGCCTAACATTTGTGTGACTAAATCATTAAAGGTAAAATGAGAAGATTAAATTTAAATTATTTGTAAACATGGAACCGTGTCTTCTTTTTGGGATAACTAAGAAGAAAAGTGTGTCACATAAAATTGGACGGAGGGAGTAATATTCACCTCTCCCCTATTTTCCCCTTATTATCTTTCCCTTTGGACTCTAGAAATTGAGGTCTTTGGTGCATACAAGCTAGGGTTTCTGTTGATAGATGTAAAACCAATGCTTGAAGACCTTTTTTTTGTTAGTATTTTGAACATAATCAATTTAGTGAAGGGGGATGTGATCATTTTAATCTCATGGAAAAGCTGATTTTTTTGTGTCCATTTTTTGTCAGATATTTGCATATTTCATTAAGGGATCAGCTTGGTCTTTTTTTGTAATTGCAGTCATCGACATTGGAGTTTGTGACTGAAAATGAATCCAAAAGGTTTGATTTATAGCTTTGTTGCGAGAGGAACTGTTGTTCTAGCTGAGCATACACCTTATTCAGGGAACTTCAGTACCATTGCTGTCCAGTGCTTGCAGAAGCTTCCTTCAAATAGTAGCAAGTATACATACTCATGCGATGGTCACACCTTCAACTTCCTCATTGATAGTGGATTTGGTATTTATTCTTCTTATAATATTTGATGTTGTATATAATTCATTTCAAATTAACTGGATCCTGACTAGTTTTCTACCAATACATTTTGCAGTCTTCCTAGTTGTTGCTGATGAATCAACTGGAAGAAGTGTACCTTTTGTCTTTCTTGAAAGGGTTAAGGATGATTTCAAGAAACGTTACGGTTCAAGTATTAAAAATGATGGTGATCCGCACCCTCTTGCTGATGATGAAGAAGAAGATGATGATCTATTCGGGGATCGTTTTAGCATCGCGTACAATCTTGACAGAGAATTCGGGTATTTGTATTTATTCCTTTCACCTACAAGTAAAATATATTTGTAGACTTGGTATAGAGTCCAAAATCAGCCCATTTAACTTGGATTTATTTATCCTTAAATTGCTAGGCCAAAACTTAAAGAGCACATGGAGTACTGTATGAGCCATCCTGATGAAATGAGCAAGCTCTCTAAGTTGAAGGCTCAAATCACAGAGGTCAAAGGAATAATGATGGACAATATTGAGAAGGTAAAGTTATATTATCTTTCTTCTTTGACCTCCTTTTTCTTTCCCTTGGTGTTGGTGAAACTTATTTTAGGTTGGAAAGATGGGATAACGAGTGGGATTGGGACTTTTTTTTAATTAGGTAAATTGAGGTGCTTCACCAGAGGATAAGAAAAGAAAAAGAAGAGTGGGGTAGGAAATTTTATATAGATGGGCTAGCGAGTAAAGTCTTTTTGTGTCCTTGAATCCTTCAGTGAAGGTCAATTTATTTGGTTTTGACCAATTCCTAATAAATTGACTGGCAAGGCTATTTGTCTTTCATTCTCCCAACTGTGGAATTAAAGTCTTGAAGAGTTCCTTTTTTAAAAGGCCTTGAAGAGTTAACCTGGAAAAACCTATTGTAAAAAGGTGATTATACTTTCAGTTTTCTCTTATAATTGTCGTATGTGTTGGTCCTCTTAAAAAAATGGAGCCAAGAAGGTAGTGTGATTGGTTATGTATTTCCTCTTTTGAGCTTTGTAGCCAGTTTTGGTTAGTAAGGAATACTTCCTCTAAACTTACACCCCACCCTCACCCCAAAAAGAAGGAAAACAAATATTTTGTTGGGATGGGTGTATGCTTTTTGCATTCCTATGGTGAAATAAGTCTATGGTTGTGGCCCATATTTTTGATGATATATAAGAGAAGGTCGCCTCAAGTGGTTTTGTTATGTCATATATAGAATTCTAACTGCACCATTTAGTAACTAAACACTATATTAGATGGTTGAAGGTGCTAAAAGGAATGGGATAGACCTAAAATACATAGGAACAAGTTACCGCAGCAGACCCATAATCTCTACTTAACGATAACACCAAAAATTATGCTGGTGATGATCAGCATTTTGCATGAAATAGGGAAAACCGGGTTTATTATTACTCCATGTCATTGTCAGGAGCAGTTACAATCTAGCTGGCAGTTTTATTATAACTCCATGTAATTGTCAGGAGTTGTTACAATCTAGCTGGTAGTTTGACTATACCTTTATGTAACAGTTTGTTGTACATCATCAGGAAATTTCAGTGTTGTTTTATTTGTAAAATCTTTACCTTTTCAATAAAAAATAACATAACACGATGAAAACAAAGGGTGCATATAGGCTATACATATTGAGTAAGGTTAGTTATTGATGTTACAGTTATATTATATCTTGTGTTTTATAACAATCTAACCAACTAGTGATATTGTCTGATCTGGGCGTAGGCGCACATGGTTCTAGAATGCGTCACTATGGTCTAAGATTTGTTTTATTATATATACAGCATCTCTTCTGTGTTTTATCAATGTAGGATTTGCCTGGGATCTTACATGCACTCCCCTTAGAAATTAAGTGTCTTCCACCATTGTCTTAGAGATTGGGATTCGCCTATGATCAGTTGTGAATTTCCCCACCACCTATCTTAATAATGAGAGACTTGCCTAAACTAAATTGAACGTTAAGGTTTGCCCCATAATCGCCCAAGGTTGCACGTGTAGTGGCTCTGGCACCGACTTTGTGTTTGGGTTTACGGATTTCTGATACTTCATTGATAAGTTCAGTGGTTTTGAAAAGTATGAAGAAACTGTAAATTGGGGGTACATAGGAAAGTTGAACACCTTAAATGCTGACTTTTAATAGTGAATGTGTTTGCTTTTGGAAACCGATACCTCCTAGGAAGCTGAACACCAATTTTTTGTTGTGTTTTAAATCTTAGTCGGTTTAACAGTAAGATTAGTTGGAGACCAACTAATTGTGCTCTCTTCCTTTCCAAATTTATTTTCTTCAGCTTCTCTTTACTGTATTTTGCATATGTATTATGCAAGGAACAGATTTCTAGTGTCCTTGTTATTAGATACCCCAGGGGTGTAGAATCAAATTAGAAAATAGTTTTGAAAAGGGTTGAGAAGAACAAAAAGGTCACCCAATCAATAGTGAGCTAAAGCTTTTGTGACACAAACCTGGTAAGAGAAACTGACACCATTGGGGTTTTTTCAGATTTTGATGCTAAAGTTATTTCAGACCTCATTTGGTGTATGTATGCAATATTTCTTTCATATCTCTGGATAATTCACGTTTTCAATGCCTGGATTTGCAAAGAGCCAATTAGTTGTTTACTGCGCACGGACAGACCACCCAGTTTCTTATTATCCAATTGCACTTTTGCCTGTATGATGCTAACAAACCCATGTTTGAGAATGTCACACTATGTAAAGGCATGCGTCCACTACCTTGTTTTGGACTCTATTGTTCACAACTCCTAGACGCCAGCTCCCATGTCCAGATGTGCTTCACCTTCCTACTTTAGCTGTTATTGCAAACTGCAGTCTTTTCTGTGCTAGTAACGTCAAGTTTCTTCATTGCTTAAATAGAGGTACTAATAGGTTCACTTCACAAATTATTGTAATGGAATTAATAGATAAATATCCTCATAATGATGGGTCTTAGGTTCTATGTGATAAGGAATGCTGTTGATGTCACAGGACAGAGGGTGAGTGGCTAGTTGAAAATAAGAGGTTGCCTCTTTTTGGGAGAATTAGAAATGAACTGATAAGCGTACTTCTTCCCACCGGGGATTCAGTTAGTATGCTTTTGCTTGATTAGTTTCCGACCACTCCATATGAAGTGGCTATTTTTCTTCTTGCTTTTGGCTAACATTTTAAGAAGGAAAAAATATCAAGTAATGATTATGTGAATCAAGTTTTTGAGAAAGGTAAACTGGAAAGTTAGGGGTTGTCTTAAAAAATCACTGTTACGGTCAGTTCAATTACGTTTCTTAGTAAAAGCACCCAGGGGTGTAGTCTAGACGTCAATAGAGTGAGAGGAGAACAATGCGGTCTAGGTTCAAATTTCAGTGGAGGCAAAACACACAAGGTGATTTCTTCCCATCTGCCTCAGCGTTGGTGGACAGTGTTACCCGGTACCTGTGCATGTGGGAGTTAGCAGGTACCCGGTGGAATAGTTGAGGTACGCCCAAGCTGGCCTTGACACCACCATTATCCAAAAAAATAGTTGTTTCTTTGTAAGATTCTTTGCTTCTGATTCTGGCCGAATTTAGGTTAAAAGACATTTTCTGTTGCAGGTTTTGGATCGGGGTGAGAAGATTGAACTGCTAGTGGATAAAACTGAGAACCTTCAGTTCCAGGTATGTGTTATTTACCGACTCTTTGCCTTGAGAGTAACCTTTGTGATTGTGCTGACTGGCAAATATGAATGTGCTCAGGCTGACAGCTTTCAGAGGCAAGGTAGGCAGCTTCGTCGCAAGATGTGGTTTCAGAACCTTCAAATGAAGCTCATGGTTGGAGGTGCTATTTTAGTTTTCATTATCATTGTTTGGCTTTTTGCTTGTGGAGGTTTTAAATGTTAAGGTATTGCGATTATGATTCATTTGGAATAGTAGTGTACAAAACCTTTCTTGTAAATGTGACTACCTTGAACAATGTTGCTATGCTGTTTTGCTGAATTAATATGGTACCTTACCTCCTATTGTACCTATCGTTTTTTCATTAATACAAGCTTTAATCCTTGTTTGTGTAATTACTGTGATAATCTCATTAATCCGACTATAAGGATTAGCTTTATTAGCTTAATCTGCATACATCGCGTACAGGATGGTAGCTCCTTCCGTTCCGCCCCCCCAGAAAAGCAAGAACTACTTCTAATTCAGAAAGAATATATAGGATTAGAGTCTGTCTTTTAGCTTTTAACCCTTTTATGCCATGAATTTTGATGTTCAAAAAACGATTACGCGAGGAGGTTTTTCTTGAACAAATTTTTGAGTGGAATACGTTGTGAGGTATGTACAGAAAGAAAATTTGTATATCTAAAACACGTTAGAAGATATTTGTAATATCCGTTCTTCATATATTCTACTGCTTATTGCTGTTCTAAGAGGGTCATTGTTATCTCTTTTAATTCCTAATATTTGAAATAAGATCTTAAGAGCTGACAGAAACATAGTAAACTATGAGAAAGGTTGAAGGAAAAAAAAAAGAATAAAAGAAGAGCTCCTAGAAAGATAGCCGACTCATATAAAAGGATACAAGAAAAGTTCAAAAAAAATGGCACCATAATCATTCTAAATTGGGATCCTATGAATTCTTTGTATATAGTCATCTTCACATGGTAAGGGAAGAAACTATAGCCGGGAAGTTAAAAATATTTTTTATTTTAGAATTGAGGTGTTTCGTCAAGCATTTAGGGGAAAACGGTATTATTAAGTAGTCGCATAAGTTGTTTTTCAGAAGTTGAAAAAAGCACTTTTAGAACAAAGCATAAATTGCTGCTCTAATATTGGTAAAAGTATTTATCAAATTAATTTGCCGAAAAATAAACTGGTACACAAAAAGCAGATTATACGGCCATATTTCATGTCTTCAGCGTTAGCATGAAAACTGGATGATAAAATGACGGGTAGCAACCCCTAAAAGAAGAAAACATAGCTGACGAAGTGCTATATTAATTGTCTTCTTATTATCCATAAAATTAGCGTGCCACTAGACAAAGCATAGCTGAAAATTTGCTATATTATTTGTCAAGACATCATTAGAGTGATTGCAAGGAAAACAAAGCTGCCTAAAGTTCTAAGGAATTATTAGTACAGAACTGGAGAGATTTAGTAAAAGCCAAAATTTTCTCACCACTTCTATTTCTCTCTTCTCCGGAGACTCTTGTGTATAGCTATCAATGGGGTTACAAAACTACTGCCAGGAGAGCTTATGAAAAACGCTAAAATTTTGTAAGTGAATCGTTATTTCTCTAACAAGTTTTCAATATTTCATCAGTATTTAATCAAGCTTTAGCATTTTCAACAAACTCTAGTATTTTCAATAATAGTAATTGTTCTTATGTTGAATCTGAGCTCTGTACTCACTATATATGTAGCAATACTACGCTCTTTTGCTGCCCTTGCTAACTACTTAACTGCGTAGACTCGGTAGACAGTGCGACGTAGAATCAATCAAGATAGAAAATAACTTTGCATTAAAGGCTGAAAAGGACAAAGGTCAAAAGATATGGCATATGTATGCAACTAGACACAACATGACACAAGAAATTATGAAACTTCTGCATAAAGTAAAGTTAAAGTGAAATCTTGGACTTAGGATGCATTTCTTGAATACGTCAACCATCTTTGATGCATCTTCACTTTTAAAAGATAGTTTCTCAGCTCTTGTTGCTCCGAACATGTAAAGTTTTCCATTTTGACTTCCTTTAGCTTATGCCTCCAACAATATTTCAAAGGCAAAGATGCACAACATGTTTTCTCATCTTCATAAATAAACTTCAGGTTACTCTTCAAGCCTAGATTACGTCGATCAAAACATAGCGTGTTCAGTTGAGGAGAAATCCAAAGCAAACTATCAAGAACGTTCAAAACTGAGTAATTCTCTGCAGCACTTCTAAATTCTATATGCAAGCAATTAGTACCATAGAGTGGAGGAACCAAGTTTTTTCTCATGTCCTTCGGTATAACTATCGCCTTTTCACTGTAGCACCGTAACTGAATAGCCTTTGAATGCTTGAAGTTTCCAAGAAATCTCATGAGCTTAGAGTACCAATGACTATCAAGTGTTTTTTCCACTCCCAAGTAGAGATAAACTTTTAGCAAAGGTGAAACTTTCAGTTTGAGTGTAGGCAGCTGATTAATACAAACGTAAGAGAATCTTCTTAAGTTAGGAGTATCCAGTTCAATATTAATCAGATTACAGCAGAACGATACATCAAAAATCTCAAGTCGGTCACTTGTGATCTTGATTGTCTTCAATGCATTGCATCTGCATAGGTGCAAGTTTTCAAGGTTGGGTAGACTGGAAAATATGTCCTCTAACCATTCATCAGTGACACCCACACCTTCGAGATGCAATCTTTTCAATGCTTTGCAAGCAGTTATATCGATGAAGGTATTTTCAATATTAATCATCTGTAAATCAAAAAGACGAGTCAACCCAACCCTCCTCAGTTTAGGTAAAGTAATTCTTGTAATTTGTAAACTGAATAGTCCGTGACATTCATTTAAAGTTAAATCCTCTAAGCCATTGCAGCTTTCACATAAAACTCGAATAAAACGCTTACCCAGAAGTGCCTTAGAGAGGTGTAACATTCTCAAAGATGAAAACTTTATGCCATCGGGGGGCAATTGAAGCTTAAATCCCCTTAAATCAAGAATATTTAGGTGTTTGGCAGCAAAGATAGCTTCAGGCAAAGTGCTGCAACCAGAGAAAGGTGTATCTGGTGCATCTACACTTAAAATAAACTCTCTGATGCTTAGCCCTACGAGTGTCTCAATCCAATTATAGATATAAGAGCTCCATTCACTAGACGGTAATGTTAGCCAGAACTTTTGTATAGAAATCTTCTGCTGCTGCCGATTTGCTATAATTTGATCCACAATATTCACAAGCTCTGTTATGTTTTCTGACTCTATCCAACGGTCATCATCCCCTTTATGATACAAAAAATTATAACCAAAGTTTAAGTAAGAGAGAGAAGTCCAAGCACTATTACAGGTCTTAGACAATGTACTTAATTGTGCAGCTTCTTTAGCCAAAAGAGAAGACATAATTTTCTGCAAAATTGGCTCTGGCAATTTGGATATGTAATCCACTGCTGCATCCACACTTTTCTCTTCCATCTTTCTCAAAAATATTTTGACACAGAATCTATGGCCACCTCCAAGTTCTCAGCCTGCCGAAGAGAATATATAAAGAAATATTTATGTTATTTTTCTTCTCCCAACCCTAGACGCAGCCTTAACCAGTTTATAAATACCGAATGCTAAAAGGAAAAGTTATGAAAAGAAAAGTTTCTCTTAGGTTTCTGATTGAAAGTTATAAAAGGAAAACTTTTTTTATATGTAGGATACGTTGTGTTTTGAATCTTTAGTGTGTGCTTTATTTTGTGATTTGCAACCTAGCCCATTTGGATTAACTTAAAAAAATTGTCACCTCCTTTTATTTTTACTCATCTTTATTAATTTTCTTTTTCATTTCTTCTCTTGATTCTCGCCTAAAATCAGCAACATCCTCTTCTTACTCCAAATTATCTGCAAAATCCCCACAAACCTCTTTTTTATGGTTTTTTTTACTATCACAATACTTCCATGACCCTCCTATAAGTTCATAACAAATAGTATTGGAAATGAGTTACAAAAAAAAAAGAGGAGGAGAATCGAATTCCCATAAACTCTCCCGTAAACATTTTTGGGTTTTCTTTAGTACAAGAACAGAAAAAAGGTCCCTGCAATTGTAAATACACTCTTCTTCGCCACAACTCTTTTTTTTTTTTTATCTTCGTCCCTAATCCTTTGGAGGGCAAGTAAAAAAAAGTGAGACAAAAGTTTCATAAAGGAGTGGAAAGGACATGTGCTTGAGTAATATTTATAGATTTATCTCAAGCTGCAAGCTTGCAATTATATTTACGTAACCGATGATCAAAGTAATGAGATTTAATGAGAAAGGGAACCTCGGTATATGAAAAAAAGAAATACTGAATGATACTCATCAGGAGAAATAAATGATAAATAGTTAAGGAATGTCATAAATAGGATGTTTTTGGTTTAGATCCCCTCCAGTATTTTTCAATGGGGGTGTAGGATGTGTTAACAAAAATTTGAAAAGCCAGGATTTTGCTGATTGCAAAATTAATTCATTTTTATTAGTTCAACTTCAAAAGCACCAAATAACCTAGCTCGTTTTTGAATTTCCATTATATTACCACGAACTTCCGACGCCGATGACATGAAACTGTTGAGGTTTTTGTTTTTAAGATGAAATAGTTTTAAAATGAGGGTAAATGGGAAATGGAGGGAAAATAAAATTTTTGAGTAAAATTTTAAGTTTCCCCCTCTTGACAATGAGACATTGTCCCATATTGGAAGAGGAAAAGATTTTTGGTGGGTATATATATAATTGCTCTTCTTGTAGCTCTAAGAAGAAAGCAAGCCTCGCTCGGCTACGGCTACGGCTTCGGCTTCGGATTTGGATTTGGTCAAATGATCGATTGATTGATTAATTTTTTGGACCAAATTTATTTGTTAATAGTAAATATTAACGTAAGATTATCCGCATTTGTAACGGATATTTTTCAATCCGTGTATTGACCACCAGCTGCAATAGCAACCGCCTAATGCTCTTCCCACCATGAATGTGCTTGCTCCACAAACAAGCTAATGCATGCTCCACCATGGAGGGTGGACGATTGTTCTTCTTCAACACTGGCTGCTATATATATGTGCAGCAACTGTTGAAGAAAGACACACACAATACACAAGACACAAAACTGAAATCGCTCAACAGATTTGGCTATATATTGCACTCCTTCCTCTCAGCATTTTCATACGATTTTATTAGTTTCTACTCCTTCGTTCTGCATTGTTTTAACTTCAAACAAAGCAACTGTAAGTGTGATTTGCTATCGAACTTTGTGTTCGCTGAAACACTGGGGTTTGAAGTACCACTACACCAGTGTGTTATTCGTTCTATCCTGGGAGAAAATAATCCATAACCTTGGGTACTAGGAGGGGATTAAATTCCTTAAGAAAATACTGTGAATTCAGTGGACTCGAATTAATTACTGTTTCATTACGATAACTTTTATTTTGCAAAATTATTATTTACAAATACAGCAATATTGCCGGGAATAACAGAAATCACATAGTTGTTAGTCCGGGGTGATTCTTGCTCATAAGAGCAACACTCCCATTTTTCTGTGCTAATAAAAGAGAAAAATATTTAAAAGAGAAAAATAATAAATTGCACAAGACAGATTTATGTGGTTCGGTAATTTTTACCTACTCCACGGCCACACAAAGAATAATTCTTTATTAATTGAAGAGAAAGAAGAAGTTGAAGGATGATTTCAATTGAAGAAGGGAATGCCTATTTATAGGCAGAGGAATCAGGCAGGACGACACCGCAATTGTAATCGAATTTAATGCATTCAGATTTTACAGTCTTTTCATTCTGCCAACCTTTCTTTCTTTGTCATTTTCACATATCTTTTTCTTCTCTTTCTTTGACTTTTGACAAGAGTGAGTTGCTCTAGTGGTAAGCACCCTCCACTTCCAACCAAGAGGTTTTGAGTTCGAGTCACTCCAAGAGCAAGGTGGGGAGTTCTTGGAGGGAGGGAGCCGAAGGTCTATCGAAAACAGCCTCTCTACCCTAGGGTAGGGGTAAGGTCTGCATATACACTACCCTCCCCAGACCCCACTAGTGGGATTATACTGGGTTGTTGTTGTTGTTGTTATCTCTTTCTTTGACTTTTCCACTTTTGTTTTGTTTTCTCTCTTTTCTTTCTTTTACAAACAACAACAAGGTTTGTACCTATCAATTTGCCCATCAAACCTATGTTACATCAAGAAAGAAATTAAAAAAATAGATTTGCTATTCTCTGGTGGCGCCTTCACATTATCAATCTTAAAGGCTAACTGAGGTATTGCACAACCTCAGTTTGTCAACACCGACAACTTGGGTCAATATGTCTGACGGGTTCTTCGATCCTGGTATCTTCTGCAGGGAAAGAGTTCCTTCACTTTTCAACTCTCAGATATGATGATATCTCAGGTGTATATGCTTCGATATTGCATGAAACACTGGATTCTTGGCAAGATGAATTGCACTCTGGCTATCACTGAAAAACTCACAATTGTCCTGCTCTTTACATAGCTCTTTAATAAAATTCTTGAGCCAAATCATCTCTTTCTGGCTTATGAGATAGCCATGTACTCTGCTTCAGTGGTAGATAAAGCAACACTTTTCTGAAGTCTGGATATCCAGCTAACAACAGTACCACCCAAAGTAAACACGTAGCCTGTAGTACCTTTTCGACTATCCAGATCGCCGCCTAAAATTGCATAAGCAAAATCTTGTAAGATAATATTGCTCTTTTAAAAGCAAAATGACATACCTGAGGTGCCTTTGAGATATCGCAATATCCATTTTACACCTTCCCAATGCTCCTTTCCTGGATATGACATGTATCTACTGAAAACTTCAACTGCATGGGCTATGTCAGATCTAGTGCAAACCATAGCATACATCAAACTTCCTACTGCTAAAGCATATGGAACTTTGTACATGTACTTCCTTTCTTCATCTGTCTTAGGTGATTGGTTCTTCGACAGATTAAGATGTTTTTCGAGTGGAGTGCTTCTGGTATTTGCATCATGAAGACTGAACCTGCTTAGTACCTTTTGTATGTACTTTTCTTGAGACAATTTTAAAGTTCCTCCTGACATGTTTCTGTTAATCCTCATCCCAGGCATTTGCTTAGCTGGTCCTAAGTCTTTCATTTCAAACTCCTCCGCTAGTTATTGCTTAACCCTGTTGATATCATTTATGCTACATCCTGCAATTAGCATATTCATCAACGTACAACAGTAAAATGATATAGGATTCATAAATATTTTTGATATAACAGCAATGGTCCATCTCACATCGTGTGAAACCATTGTTATGCATGAATCCATCAAATTTCTTGTACTATTGTCGGGGAGCTTGTTTCAAACCATACAAACTCTTCTTCAACTTATATACAAGGTTTTCTTTACCAAAAACTTGAAAGCCTTCAGGTTGCTTCATGTAGATGTCTTCTTCAAGGTCACTATGTAAGAAAGTAATTTTTACATCTAGCTGCTCTAAATGCAAATCTGCAGCTACGATAGTTAGTACCAACCTGATAGTAGTTAATTTGACTATAAGAGAGAAGATCTCGGTGTAGTCAATTCCTTCCTTATGCTGAAAGCCTTTTACTACTAATCGTGCTTTGTATCTTTTCTTACTATCATGCTCTTCTTTGACCATGTATACCCACTTATTTTTGCAATGCCTTCTTTCCTTTTGGTAACTCTATATGTATCCTTGTTTTATTCTTTTGAAAAGAATTCATCTCTTCTTTCATGGCTAGCTTCCACTTATCAGAGTTTATCACCTGCATTACTTCAACAAATACTCTGGTTCTCCAACATCAGCCATAAGTAAATAGTGGAGAGAGAGAGAGAGTAAACCTATCTGGAGCATTCGTGACTCTTTTAGATCTCCTTAATGCAGGTTTAAGAGTAACTGGTCCCGAATTTGATTCAAGTCCTGACTCCAGATTTGGTTCTGCATTTGATTTTATCTCTGGTTTCGGTTCTGGTTCTGATCTAGATTCGGCTTCTAGATTTTCATCTTCAATTTCAGAATTGGTTGTAATCCCTCTAGCCACTTCCTTTTCTGAGATTTCTTCTAACTCAACTATTTTATACATTGTCTGTTTGTTGGTGTTGGTTGGTTCTACTTCAAATTTGTCCTTGTACATCACATTTTCATTAAATATGACATTTTTGTGTCTTAGGATCTTTCTATTCTGATCATCCCAAAATCGATAACCAAAATTATCATCACCATAGCCAGTAAAGAATTCTTGGCTTTAGGATAGCTTATCTCTATCACTAGAGTTTACCTGCACACAAAGCAACACAACCAAAAATTTTCAGATGTGAGAGAGTTACCTCATTTCCTGACCATACCTCCTTAGGAATTTCAAAATTCAGCGGTACAGAGGGTCCCCTATTTATGAGAAAAGCTTCCATGTTAACAGCCTCTGCCCAAAAATACTTCGACAATTCAGAATGTATTCTGATACTTATGGCTCGTTCATTGAGGGTTTTGTTCATCCTCTCAACAACGCCATTTTGTTCCGGTGTTCCAGGAACTGTCTTGATCATTCTGATCCTATTCTCATAGCAAAATACTTTAAACTCTTGACTATCATACTCTCCTCCATTGTCAGACTTCAGACATTTTAACTTTAGACTTGTCTGATTTTCAACTTCAGCTTTCCATCTTTTAAAGGTACCAAACACATCAGATTTACTTTTCAGAAAATAAACCCATACCTTTCTTGTGGAATCATAAATGAAGGTGACATAATAGCGTGAGCCTCCCAGAGAAGTTACAGGAACTGGTCCCCGCACATCTGTATGCACTAGTTCCAGCTTCTCTTTCTTTGGCGTTTTTTCCGCCTTTGAGAAACTAACTTTCTTTTGTTTCCCGTAAATACAATCTTCGCACAAACGTAATTCAACATGCTTGAGGTTTGGTAATTTTTCTTTAGATGTCAATAGCTTCATTCCCTTTTCACTCATATGCCGAGCCTCCGGTGCCACAATGTTGTGTCACGACCATGATCAACTGTTGCTATAGTATCTCTATGTATTGCAGTTGCATACATTGTTCCCTTCTTGAAGCCTCGTGCCACAACCAAATTTCCTTTGGTTATCTTTCACGATGAATTATCAAATATTATTGTATATCCTTCACTGTCAATCTGACCCAGAGATATCAGATATTTCTTGAGGCATGGAATATGTCGGACATTTTACATTTTCCATAGCGTGCCTTGTGAAGTCTATACATGGACTTCACCTTTCCCGACAATATCCATAGGTTCTCTGTCTTCTAGATAAACCTTCCCGAATTTTCCAACAATATAATTATGCAATAATTCTTTGCATACGGTAGAGTGAAAGGATTCACCTCAGTCCAGAATCCAAGATTCGACTGGACTGTCTACACAACAAATTAGTGCATCACCAACTTCTTCAGCAATTGCATTTGCTAAATTTTCATCCTTGTATTGATCGTTCTTCTTCTTCTTTGGCTCTCTATACTGACTACTGTGGTGACCCTTTTTATTGCAATTTCAACACGTAATGTCTTTGTGATTTTTGGATTGCCCTCTTTTTCTTGACTTTGATTTGCCACGACCATGACTTTGTCCTCTTTGGTTACTTCTCCCCCTGCTTTCGGTAATTAAAGCAGGTTCTGGGGAATCACTTGATTCTCTCCGGCGAATATCTTCGCTTAGAACCAAGTCTCTAATATCATCCAATTTAAGTTTGGTACTTTCTGATGAACTGCTAACTGCAGTTACTGTTGCAGACCAACTCTCCGGGAGAGATGATAGTAGAATCAATGCCCTGACTTTGTCTTTAAATGTTATATTAACAGAAATCAATTGAGTTAATATTATATTAAACTCATTGATATGCTCCGTGATAGATCCACCTTCTGTCATCTTGAAGTTGAACAATTGACGCATCAAATAGACTTTATTTGAAGCAAATGGCTTCTCGTACATATTTGATAACGCCTTCATCAGACATGCAGTGGTCTTCTCGGTAATGATGTTAAATGCCACATTTCGTATTAGCGTCAAATGAATCACACAAAGAGCTTAGCGATCTAATAGATCCCAATCCGCTTTGGCCATATTCTCTAGTTTTACCTCGGTCAGAGGTAAGTGTAATTTTTTTGGCTTAAATAATCATCTATTTGTATTTTCCAGAATCCAAAATTTTTGCCCTTTAACTCATCAATCTTAACCTTCCCTTCTTCCGATGCCATTTTTCATAATTTTTTTATGTGAATAGTGTCTATGAATAGTATTAGCGAATATTACTCCGTGTAAGAAAAAATATCCCAATCGTATAAGGTAGACAATAATCACTATTGGTGAACAATACTATCACTATCAATAAATAGTACTTTACTATTGTGAATAGTATTAGTAATGATGATCAATAGTGTCGCACTATTTTTGTAAATAGTACCTGCACCAATACCGTACTTTTCTACCAGAATTACACTGTCTGTGCTCTGATACCAGTTGTTGGAAAGTGTGTCAGGCTAATAAAAGAGAAAAATATTTTTAAAAAAATAATAAATTGCACAAGACAAGATTTACGTAGTTCGGTAATTTTTGCTTATTTCATGGACATACAAAGAATAATTCTTTATTAATTGTAGAGAAAGAAGAAGTTGAGCGATGATTTCAATTAAAGAAGGGAAGGTACCACAATTGTAAACGAATTTAATGCGTTCACAAGGGAGGGCACCACAATTGTAAACGAATTTAATGCGTTCACAAGGGAGGGCACCATAATTGTAAACGAATTTAACGCGTTCACATTTTGCAGTCATTTCATTCTGCCGACCTTTCTTTCTTTGTCTTTTTCACATATCTTTTTCTTCTTTTTCTTTGATTTTTCCACTTTTGTTTTATCTTCTCTCTTTTCTTTCTTTTACAAACAACAACAAGGTTTGCTCCTATCACCCTAAACTCTTTTCTGCCTTCATCTTTGTTGTTTTCATTATTGGGATTCCACAATAGCAAGAGTTATTATAATACTTATAAACACTATTTTTTGGTGAGCGTCTTTTGGCTTTTGCTCTTATATGCTGTATTTCAGCAAACAAGAAACAGAAGAAACATTGTAAAATTGAGAGTGGCATCAAAATTCAAGTCTTTAGTTTCAACATGAAATCTTTAAATAAGTTTTATGGGTTATATAGCCGGCGTCAGAAGTTCACGCAGCGAAGTTCAGAAAAGGATTGTTCTCTGATATTTTTTTCTTTGCTAAAATAATAGGATATGAGTAGTATAAAATGGATCTTGCAATGTCCAGTAATATCCTGGCCTTTAAAATTTTTTTGTAATACGTGGCAGCATCCTACACCCCCATTGAGAAATACTAGAGGGGATCTTAACCCGATGTTTTTAATTTTCTACAGATGTTTTAGATATCAGATAAGTGGGAAAAGTCAAAAAAAGGAGAAAAAAGATAAAGGAATTTCCCGTCTTATGAGAGTGACACATCATCTTTTCTATTCCCAGCTTTTTATATACGGAAAATGGCTTGATATGCCCCCCTACTATGGTATATTGTTCAATACCGTCCCCCGTTATACTTTCCGTCCCTAAAAGCCCTTACTTTCTAACAAAGTAGTATATTTGTTCCTATTTTAATGGTTGGGACACGTGGCACTCTCTGAAAGACCAAGACACTCCGCTTCACTAAATAAACCCAACCCGCCCCAATTCCCTTGCCCCACCCGACTAAATAAACCCATAAATCAAAAACCCAACGTAAAAACACAAACAAAACATCAAAATTTTAGGGTTTCTTCGTTGTTCCCTTGTTTAGTATTCAACTGGTCGGAAACTGCTTTACGATGTCGGAAAATAGCTGTTCTTCGAAGAGGATATGCCGTTGTGGGGAAGTTTCTAATCACTTTACTTCAAAAATTCTCTTAAACCCCGGTAGAAGATTTTACAAATGTCCTAAACCTGAGGTACTTTTTATTTCTCTATTTCGATTTTTGTTACAATTCTCAACTTTATAGTGTTCAATCGTTGAATTTATTTTATTGTGGTTTGTGTAGAGTGAAGGATGTGGATTTTGGGAATGGCATGATGAAGAGTATCCTGATGTTGTATTAATTGTAATTAACGATGTAAGATTAAAAGCTGCAAATCGCGAGATTAAGATGTCAAATATTTCTTTGGAAGCTCTTAAGGTTAAAAGAGATGGGCTGACTGAAAATATTGAACTCATAGAGGCTATGAAGAATTTTGAAATTAAAAATAATACGGATGTGGAAGCAAAAGTAGTGAAGTTGAAGATGATCATCACAATTTTATGCTCGCTAATAGTTGAATTTGCATTCTCCTTTATAATGAAGTGAAATAATATTGAAATTATTTTGTAGAAAGGGAATGGTGTATCTCCAGTTTCCATGAATATTGGTAGTTAGTATTAGATATTTAATGATTGAATTTTTGTTGTAATGACATTGTTAAGTTAATGATTATTGGCAATTTATTTCTGATAATTCTGGCAATTTGTTTCTGATAACATTGTTAACAAAATGCTAATAAACAGTCATCCCAATTCGAACATAAGACAGAGGTGGTCTTCAAGCATATTTCTGGTCTACTCAAAATGAGCTCCTTCAAGCAGACACTTCAGCAGTAATAAACACAACAACAGTCACAAAATCTGCTTCAGGACATCGATTAATTTACTAAAATCGGGCAACCAAAAACTGGGCAACCTAAAACTGGGCAACAAAAAACTGGGCAACAGTAAATGGTCTCAAGCCCTTTTTATACCCCATCTTCAATGCCTGAAAACAAATGTACATCCTAAGGAATTTTCTTTTGCCTTGCAACAATGCTTCTTTAGATAAATTAATAACCACATCACTTCCAGGATTACTGTCCCTCAAAGCATTGGCATATGCTTCAAGCTTGTTATAATCATCAGTGAAACTCCCTTCCAACTTCTCCAATATCATTCTCTTTGCCCTTTTAACCTTTGATTTACTAGCATTAAGTTGAAATGAATTCTTTAGGTCTGTCCTCAT
The DNA here is from genome assembly GCF_000715075.1 of Nicotiana tabacum. NCBI lineage: Eukaryota > Viridiplantae > Streptophyta > Magnoliopsida > Solanales > Solanaceae > Nicotiana > Nicotiana tabacum. The sequence goes on along the minus strand of NC_134092.1, from coordinate 118,268,283 downwards.
TTCTTTCACCTTATACTTAGGGTTGTCTTGCAACTTCTTCTTGAAGTAGTAAGCTATAGTGCTATATTCAACCCTATTGTTATCAAAAGCAGGATTACAGTCATTTATTGGGTTTAGTGTCTTCACTATACAACCCTCACTGCTCTTGTCACTGAAAATAAGACATTAAAATGGACAGCTATGTACATACTTATACTTCACTCTAATTTTGTCATTTTTCAACAACTCTAATTTCTTTTGATTAACCAATGAATAAAGGTTCATGAACTTTCTAACTTCAGGAATATCCTTGAAAGACATGCCTTTATGAATCTCTTTGTATTCATTAAGGTTTTCACTAGGATGCTTTTTTCTTTGAGCCTCAAATTGTTCTAACTCTTCAGAATCATAGGCACCATCAGAACCTGCCTGATCTTCATCTTCATCTTCACTACTACTATCATCAGTACCAACTAATACTGGAGATATATAAGCCTCAATATGGTTGACAATGTTTGGACACAAATACTTTCTTCACACTCATCTATAACATAGATATTTAGTACCTTAAATTCCTCACAGACAAGGCATAAAAGCTGCCTAATCCCTATATCTCCTTCAACTTCATAATACTTACCAGATGGGCCAGCTGTTATTAATTGTTGTACCCCTATATACCCTAACTGAAGAATATATTCATCTACTATATCTTTAAAAGATAATAGGTCAAAATCTTTATCTTTTCAGATGTGGACCAACTTCTTTGAATAGACTAGGTATGGCTCTGTAATCCAGTCACCCCATAAAGTAATACTATATACAAAATGGACTCCACTTGATAAGGAAATCAGAAATCAAACAATAAAGAATGGAAAAAAAACAGTGATGGTTACTCTTCAATAAAGAATACAGAACATTACAACAAAGAATGCAGAACTACCACTTTCCAATGTACTTAATCACATGCATAAGGGATATTTGGACCCCATTCAATCATACACGAGCAAAAACACACAACTCAAGGAAATAACTTTATTATTTAAAAAATAAAATAACACCTCTGTTGTGGCCCTTAACAACAAGCTAAACATATAAAATACTAGAAACATAAAAGTCTAATAGACCATCAAAAATAAGAAATTAAGGGACCACCTCAAAAGATGCACATGCACGAAAAAATAACAATAAATCAACAAACAACATAGTAGGAAGCATGTATAAGAACAGACATATGCACATTTACCAGAAAAGAAAAAACCCTAGCTCGAAACATTATGTAGAAATCGCACATTCTTCAACAAAATTAGCAGAAACACCACTTGACTTAGCTGAATCATGAAATTTTTAAAGAAATAACTCACCTTTTTGAATGTCTCGAGTCTTAGATCCGAAATTTTGTTACTGACGGAAATCCTAGGCGTTCTTTTTTCCTTTTCTCAATTTTGATCTTTTGTTTATGTGTTATTTACAGTGGTTTTAGTATATTAACTTAGTTGGTCGGGTTTATTTAGTCGGGCGAGGCAAGGGAATTGGGTCGGGTTGGGTTAATTTAGTGAAGTGGAGTGTCTTGGTCTTTCAGAGAGTGCCACGTGTCCAAACCATTAAAATAGGGATAAATATACTACTTTGTTGGATGGTAAGAGCTTTAGGGACGGAAAGTATAACGGGGCACGGTATTGAACAATATATCATAGTAGAGGAGCATATCAGACCCTTTTCAATTATATATATATATAAATTCAAAAAAAATTTAAGTTATAAGCACCACCAAATCACCTTTATACATATATAGCAAAGTTCCATTTTAAAGAGGCAAGGCTTACTCGTCTAACTGGGAGTGTAAATATTTTTCCACAAGAATGAAAATTTTCAAAATTTAAATAAGCCGAAATTATATTAGAAAAGTTTCAACTTTTTTCTAATTCTTAGTATCTTACCTTCTTTTAAGCTTTTGATTTGGTTTCTAAACTAGCAGAATCGTGTGACAACAAAGACGAAAAATTTATTTTATTAATTGGATTTTATTTCTCCTCACTACATGACAACAGGACATAATAAAACGATCAATTATATGTATACAGAGCAAGCAGGCGTCATGGCTAATTCAGAAAATACTTATGGCAGTAAAGTATCTAACAGAAGCTGGTTTGAGGGAAGAAGTTCTTTATGCATAATGCTATTCTATACAACAAGTTAAGAGGAGAATTTTCCAAAGCACTTTGGAGAGCCCATATGCAATAATGAGGAGAGCCCAAATTAAATGGGTGTTCACACTTTATTTATCAATCCATAGAAGATTATATACTAGGGACAGACTAACAAATTGGGGGGATCCCAATCAGAGGCATACATAATGTTTCTAGCAGGTGCTGTATACCACATATGGTTGGAGAGAAATTATCGAGTGTTTCAGAACAAGAAACGGAGCCGTGCAGAGTTGATTAGCCTTGGTAATGAAAATTTAATTAATTACCAAAAAACGATCAATTATACATTAACCAATACATAGAAGACATAAAAAGTTCCATGATTTTATTAAAGATTTAAAGATTCTGCTTTTTCTTTTTGGACAAGAAGATTAAAAGAGTCAACTCGCTAAGAATATAAATGAACTTTTACTATATCTTATACAGTTACTTTTCTGTTTTAAACTTATTAATGTAATTTGATGTGATCGCTAGTTTTGGAGACTTACATGATTTTCTCCCAACTATAAGCGGATCGATTGCAACAACCTGACTCGTATTACTGGTCGTCTGGAATCCGTGGATGGATCCCTTATTTCCACGGTCTAAAACCCTTTGTTTAATGCAGAGAACTCCTAACCCTAGATTCTCTTTGTTGTGTGTATCATTCTCCAAACATCCATAATGGCGTTTAAATAGACTATACCTAGGGTTAAGGTTGGATTGACTAATGGGTCACCTTATGCTCGTACATATTCAAATGCTTGTGCAGTACTACTGTAACAATTTTCTAAGTACAGGCATTAGATCCACAAAAAATGCTCTTACAGATGGATTTATTCATGTTGACGTGCATGTAATTTCTAAATGTAATAATCCGAATGAGGAATAAAAAGTATAACGCTGGTGAGAGCTTCTCTTAACTTCTTGTATGTACAAGATGAAATATGCACCACAATGTACGTGGTCTTGCACATTCTAAATTGTTATTTTATACTCCTTCCGTTACCATTTACATGAACTCATTTGACTGGGCACGAAGTTTAAGAAAACAGAGAAGACTTTTGAATTTGTGGTGTAAAATGAAGCACATATATTTTGTGTGATCATAAATCATTGTATAAAGGTAAATTATTTTCAAATAGGAAAAGAGATCATTCTTTTTGGCACGGAGTAAAAAGGAAATAAGTTCACATAAATTGAAACGGAGCGAGTAATAGGAGAAACAAAGTGCCCAAAAAAAAGAGATGACTGCCCTCGTTCTAGCGCAGTCCGCTAGCCAAAGTCACAAGTCAAGTAATGTATATCCGCTAATGAGAAGCGACAAAAAATGTGCGAGTCAATCATTCTGTTAGCATGCTCCTAGAGTGCTTTTCAGGAGATGGATTGTGTTTATTTAATTTGGTAGTATCACGTAGGTTTGGACAATATTTGGTAAGTTTTAAAAAAAAGTGTGTGTGGTTTTTTCTTTTTTAAAAAATCATTACCCCGGCTATACTGACCGGTGGTTTTGAGAGATTAGCATTGAACTCTACTTTGTACAGTTAGCGTCACAAAAAACTTGCAGAAAATTAAGTGGAAGAGCACTACTCCCTTTTACAGTGTAGCTTACAGAAAGATAAAATGCAATGATTTGATTATCTAGGCATGTACCAAGCGATAAAATGATTTGATAAAGCTGCCTGAACTTCTAAGGAATTGTTAGTACAGAACTGGAGAGATTTAGCAAAAGCCCAAGCTCTGTGCTCACATGTACCAATACTACATTATTTTGCTTAAAGGTTTGTGAAGAACAAAAGGCCAAAACATAAGGCGTATGTAGGCAACTAGACACAATAAGACACAAGAAATCATGATACTTCTGCATAAAATAAATTTATTGAAGTGAAATCTTGGACTTAGGCTGCTTTTCTTGAATACGTCAACCATCTTTGATGCATCTTCCTTTTAAAAAAAATAATTTCTCAGGTCCTGCTGCTCCATACTTGTAAAGTTTTCCATTTTGACTTCCTTCAGCTTATGCCTCCAACAATAATTCAAAGGCAGAGATACAGAAGAGCATCTGTAAATCAATGCTTTACATAGAGATATTCAAGCCGGTCACTAGTGATCTTGATTGTCTTCAATGAATGACAACTGAATATCAATGCTTTGCAAGTAGTTATTCCTCCAATTACTTCTAACAACATCGAATCGCTGCTAGCAATGCAGATATTTTCAAGATTGGGTGCCACAATATCAACCATCTGTAAATCTTAAAGACAAGCCAACCAAACTCTCCTCAGTTTGGGTAAAGTTCCTGCAATTTGTAAACTGGCTAGTCCGCGGCATTCATTTAAAGTTGAATCCTCTAAGCTACTGCAACTTTCACATAGAGCTTGAATGAAGTGCTCACCCAAAAGTGCCTTAGAGAGGTCTAACACTCTCAAAGACGAAAACTTTATGCCATTGTGGGGCAATTCAAGCTTAAATCCACGTAAATCAAGAACATTTAGGTCTTTGGCAGCAAAGATTGCTCAGGCAAAGTGTTGTAACCATTATCAACACTTAAAATCAACTCTTTGATTTTAAGCGACACAAGTGTACTAATCTAACTATGGATATAAGAATTCCAATGACAAGACGGTAATGTTAACCAGAACTTTTGTATAGAAACCTTGTGATTCTGCCGATTTGCTAGAATTTGATCCACAACATTCACAAGTTCTGTTATGTTTTTTGAAAGTATATAACCAAAGTTTAAGTAGGAGAGAGAATTCCAAGCACTATTAAAAGTCTTTGACAATGTACTCAATTGTGCAGCCTCTTTAACAAGAAGGAAAGACAGAATTTTCTGCAAAATTGGTTCTGGCAATTTGGATATGTAATCCACTGCTGCATCCGCATTTTTCCCTTCCATCGCTATCAGAACTTTTATTATCTTTCACTCTTAACACAGAATCTGTGGCCGCCTGCCACAGAACATATAAAGAAATATTTATATCTTTTGTTCCTCCCAACCCTAAAGGCAACTTAAACTAATTAGACAATGGATTTAACTAAGTACAAGAACCAAACGTCAAAAGGAAAAAAGTTATGAAAGGTAAAGTTTCTGATTCAGGTTAGGAAAAATATATTTACGCCCTCAGTCTGCATTTGATGAGACTTTTTTTTGCAGATAATTTAGGCTAGAATTATGCAAGCAGAGTTCTTTCCTTTCTTGATTTATTCGAAAAGAGTTTTTAGTTATTTACACGTGAATTTTTTCATTGTTACTTGTTAGGTCACCTTTACCTTTTATAGCACCGTAGTATATCTTAGTAGTTTCTGGACTACCCTTATCAGTGAGTATAAAGTTTTAAAATCATATAAAATATTATTAATAAAATGTGTTTGAGTTATAAATAGTTTCCGAAAACAATTAGTATTTTTTTCTATTTAACTAACTCAATAAAGATAGAAATCTCGTCCCACATAAATATTTCTTAATTAGATGCCGTAATAATATTAACCCTTCTATGACTTTTACACATTTTCAGAAAACACTTGAAATGCAAGCTTGTTATCGCAAGCCTACACAGTTTAAGGAAATTGGAGCAATTTGCTACGCACATGATCAATATTATTGTTCACTTGGCCAAATGAACTTCATTTTTTCTCAAAGAAGTGAAAGAAATCATTTATGTTTACATTAAATTAAATAAAGTGTTAAAATTCAGCCATGGGAGAGAGCTATAAGCGTGAAGAAGAAGGCGGAGTATTTGAGAATTTTTCAACTAACTCATTAACAGCTGTAGCCTCCAATTATATACAGTGTAGTCAAAGAGGAAAACTAAAATAATAATAATGACCTCTAAGTCCTAGTAATTACACTTTGGTTCTAATAACTAATGTCTAACTAACTATCTTCCAATACTCCCCCTCAAGCTGGAGGGTGGAGAATGTTCAACACACCCAGCTTGCTCAGTAAAAAATGATGTTGTCCTGATGCTAATCCTTTTGTGAGAAGATATGCCTGCTGATCGTTGGATGAGACATACTGAGTAGTCAATAGGCCTTCTTTAATGCGCTCTCGAATGAAATGACAATCAATCTCGATGTGTTTGGTGCGCTCGTGAAAGATAGGATTTGCCGCAATTTGCATTGCTGCCTTACTATCACAAAATAATGTGACTGGTTGAACAACAGAAACTCCCAATTCTGAGAACAAACCCAATAGCCACACAATTTCAGAGACCGCTGATGCCATGCTACGATACTCTGCTTCTGCACTACTACTTGAGACATTATGTTGCTTTTTCGACTTCCATGAAACCAAGGAATCACCAAATTTGACTGCATAACCACTAACATACCTCCTTGTCATTGGGTATGCTACCCAATCAGAATCACAGAAACCAGCTAATGCGTTCACAACTCCTCTCTTCATTAATACTCCCATACCTAGTGCAGATTTTAAGTATCTCACTACCCTGAGTGCAACATTCATATGTGACTTTTTAGGGAGTTACATAAACTGACTTAAACTTTGTACTGCATAGCTAATATCAGGCCGTGTGACAGTAAGATAGAGATGTTTACCTAAAAACATAATAAGAGTTGTTCAACATAACGAATTGCTAGTCTAATCATGAACAATATGATCAAGGAATACCACAATTACAATAAAAAGACTCACTGGCATATTATGACTCGACAAAACGCATAGGTACTCGTCACCTCACCTATACGTTGTACTCAACATACAAACACGTAGCAAATAAGTGAATAATGCCTAATCCCTCAAGCCAAGGTTAACCACGACAATTACCTCGCTCTGAAGGCCACTCAATACTCAATCACAGCTTTTCCCCTAGAATCCACCTCCAAATCACTCGTATCTATTCAAAAACGAATCAATAATATCAAATATTGCTAAAGGAATCAATTACATTGCATAAATTTAGATTTCCAAAACTTTCCCCCAAAAAGTCCAAAACTGACCCCGAGCCCGCTTGGTCAAAATTCGAGGTTCAGATAAAAATCCATTTACCTATGCATCCCCGAGCCTGGATATATAATTGGTTTTGGAATCCGACCTCAATTTGAGGTCTAAATCCCCAAATTTCGAAATCCCTAGTTTCTACACAAAAATCCCCAACTCCAGCATGAAACTCTAGATTTTATGTTGCTAATTCATAAAATGTAATGGTAAATTGAAAGAATGTGGTTTAGAATCACTTACCAACACTTTGGGGAAGAAAATGTCTTTTGAAAATTGCCTCTAGGCCTTCTAGCTTTTGCAAAATGTGAAAGAATGGCTTATGTCCCGTTTTGGGACTGTTTTATGAACTGGGCGACAGTGTTCATCGTGTTCGCGAAGAGCTGCACCGCTAGGCTTACGCGATCACGAAACCCTCACCTGGTTTGCAAAGGCTATGTCCCCCTGGCCTTCGCGTTCGCGAGCCCGTGGTCGCGTTCGCGTAGAAGGAAAGTCTGACCCCTTCCCCATGTCCCAAATGCTACGTGTTCGCGATGAGTCGGTCGCGTTCGCGAAGGGTAAAGCCCCCATCACTCCGCGTTCGCGACCAAGCCTTTGTGTTCGCAAAAAGGAAAAACGCACCCTGACCAGCTTACCTTTCGCGTTCGCGAGAGTATCTTCATGAACGCAAAGAAGAACACACCATAACTGCTGTTGCAGCAAAAATACCAAATTTTCTAAGTCCAAACATCTCGTAGCCTATCCGAAACTCACCCGAGCCCTCGGGGCTTCAAACCAAACAAGCACACAAGTCCTAAAATATCATACGAACTTGCTCGCGCGATCAAATCGCCAATATAACACCTAAAACTACGAATTGAACACCAAATCGAGTGAAATGTTTAAGAAAGCTTTAAAACTCTTATTTTCACAGCCGGACGTCTGAATCACGTCAAACCAACTCCGTTTCTCACCAAATTTCACAAACAAGTCTTAAATATTATAATGAACCTGTATCGGGCTCCGGAACCAAAATATAGACCCGATATCCACAAGGCCAAACATAAACCAAATTCTTAAAACCATTAGATTTTCAATCTTTCAATTTTCAACAAAAATTCATATCTCAATCTTTGATAGCTAGTGACATCTGTCAAGGGGTCTACATCCTTAAGTTCAACAGCTTCATCATATTCAACTGTTGTGAATTTCTGATTAATTTCAAGAGGTATTAAAGCTGGTTTAGCACCACTCAATCCTAACTCAGAGATGAGTTCCAAAGTATACTTTCTCTGGTTGAGCAAGATTCCATGTTTGGACCTTAAAACTTCAATGCCCCAAAAATACCTCAATTCTCCTAAGTCTTTAAGTTTGAACTGCTGGTGTAACGCTGCCTTAGTTTCATCAATCAACTTTTTACTGCTCCCAGTTAACAGTAGGGCATCCACATAGATTAGGATAATCACAATCTCTGTTCCTGACTTCTTGGTGAACATAGAATAATCAGAAGTACTCTGTATAAAACCTGCACTCACCAAGGCTTTTGTGAGTTTTAAATTCCATTGCCTGGAAGCCTGTTTGAGGCCATATAAGAATTTCAGCAATTCGCACACCTTTTTCTCCCCTACCTTTGAAATACTTGTGGCAAATCCATGTAAACCTCTTCAAATAGATCACCCTGAAGGAAAGCATTAAACACATCCATCTGGTATAGGGTCCAATCTTTTGAGGCTGCTAAAGCTATCACAGATCTGATTGTCACCATCTTTGCCACTGGTAAAAAGGTCTCATGATAGTCCAATCCCTCATGTTGATTATACCCTTTGGCCACCAGTCGAGCCTTGAATCTTTCTATCTCCCCATTAGCTTTATACTTTATTTTGTAGACCCATTTAGATCCAATAGAAGTTTTCCCAGGGGGTAGGTATACTACCTCCCATGTTCTATTTTTCTCTAATGCTTGTACCTCCTGCTGCATAGCAGTGATCCATCTCTCATCTTTGATAGCTTCCTTGAAAGTGTGAGGTTCCTTAAGTACTGAGAAAACTGACACATAGATTTTGTACTTGGGAGATATGTTTTCATAAGACAAGAAGTTAGATATTCGGTAATTACAGCTTGATGACTGTTGAAGTTGCACCACATAATCCTTTTGCCATATAAGAGGGTGTTTCACTCTAAGAGATTGTCTAATAGGCACATTAGAACTGGATTCAACAGGATGTATCTCTTCTGGAGCAACAGTGTCCTCTGGCTGTGCATGAACCATAGTGTCTTCTGGTTGTGCATGATCTGCAACCTCTTCTGCATTATGATTTCCCACTGTTGGTTCATTAGTCTCCTCCATGTGTGGTGTAGATTCAGCATCTACATCATGGTTGTCTTTAGTTGGCTCAGCAGGAGAATGTTCTCTTGGTGCTTCATCTGAATAAAGACCTTGGGAAGACTCTTCTAAACCACTGAATGCTGGAATAACATCTTCAGAAGCTAGCAAATCAGGCTACAAAAAACTAGCTACAAGGTTATCTTGTGTGAGTGAATATTGTTGTACCTCAAATGGAAATTCAGATTCCCTGAAGGATACATCCCTGCTAACAAAAAAATATTTAATGGTTAAGTCATACAACCTATATCCCTTTTGGGTGGTTGAGTATCCCATATATACAACTCTTCTTGCTCTAGCAATAAACTTGTCCTCTATCACCAAATTAGTAGCATAACACAAATATCCAAAAACTCTTAGATAGGCTATGGAAGCTTCTCTGCTATGCAGCATAGCAAACATGCTCTTTCCATCTAATATCTTAGAAGGTAGTCTGTTTATGATATATACTACTGTTTGTACACACTCCCCCCAAAACATACTTGGTACATTACTCTGAAACCTTAATGCTCTAGCAGTATTCAGTATGTGTCTATGTTTCCTCTCAATTATCCCATTCTGTTGAGGGGTGTAAACACAGCTACTTTGGTGAATGACACCATATGACAGCAAAACTTCACTCCATTGTTTATTGAAGAACTCTTTCCTATTATTTGTTCTTAACACTTTAACAGAAGCATCAAACTGTGTTTTAACCATGCAGAAAAATTATTTCAAGAAAATGATAGTTTCATTCTTAAACTGCATCAAAATAATCCAAGTTGCCCTGGAAAAATCATCTACAACTGTAAGAAAATAGTGCTTTCTGTCATGAGTAACCTTCTTATATGCCCCCAAACATCCATGTGGACAAGCTCAAAAGGTCTAGTACTCATTTTTTCACTATCAGGGAAACTGAGTCTAGACTGTTTTGCTAAAGGACAAACAGAACATTTATTTTGCACTTCACTATCTACTTTATTTTGTAGGAAAGAAACATGCTGCATTACAGGAATGGAAGCATGGCCTAGCCTTTTGTGCCATAGATCCCATGTATCTCCAGTTGATACCTTTACACCAACATGAGTTGCTAGTTATTTGATTCCTTTTCCCTTCAGCACATATAGTCCCTCATCTTCCTTACCAATCCCCTTTACACTGCCATTATAAAGATCCTGAAACATATTGAGTTCAGGCAAAAAGATGGCAGCACAACTCAGATCTCTAGTTAGTTTGGAAACTGACATTAGGTTGAATTTAAAATCAGGTACATGAAGCAGATTTTTCAATTTATCAATAGCTGATAAATATGAACTCCCAACATGCTCTATTTTTGCACAACCTCCATTTGGTAGCGTCACTTTATCTCTTTCCTTATCAGTCACTTTGCTCACATCACTCATCAGGTCTAGTGTAGAGGATATGTGATATGTGGCTCCTGAGTCCACAATCCAACTATCACTCTTCTCATTCGAAACCTGTACATTAGAGGATAATGCATTAATTTTACCTGCATTGTTTGCCTGATTTGGAGTATCACTTGGTGAATCTTTGTTGCTGAGTAGTCCTAGAATTTGTTGGTACTGAGATTCTATGAAGAAGTAATCTCCCTTGGACTGTGTTGTTGCTTGTGAAGTCTGAGCTACTGATCCCTCCACGTGATTAGGTGCAGTAAGTGTCCCTTTGGGTTGAAAACCTTTCCTTCCTTTGAAGTCTTCGGGGTAACCAATGATTTTGAAGCAATTTCCTTTGTGTGCCCTTTCATACGACAATGTTCACATTGTAGAAACTGTTTCTTTCCTCGATAACCTTGTCCTCTCCCATCTTGCATAGCCAGTGGATCTCCCTTCTCAGCAATAGAAGCATTTCTCATTGATTGTTGGCTTTCATCTTGAATGATTAGTGCATAGGCTTGATTGAGAGTTGGTTCAGTGGTTTTCATTAGGATATGTCGACGAGCTTGTTCATAGGTGTCATTTAGGCCATCCAGAAATTGCATCACCCTTTGTTGATACAGGTGAGTTACATGTTCTCTTAGATTTGGCACAACCACAGTTTGGAAATGACACTAATACATCATACTCGGCCCATAACTCCTTCAATTTGGTAAGATACACAGCTACAGAGTCAGATCCTTGCGACAATCTCGAAATTGATCTGTGAAATTGAAAAATACTCACTCGATTCATTTTATCAAAACGCTCCTTGTGGTCCTCCTAGGCTGCATGTGCATCTGATGCATAGATGATCTCACTAAGCAACTCCTTCGAAATAGAGTTCATAATCAAGGAATGTACTATCGCGTTGCAAGTGTCCCATTCCTCTAGAAGAGCATCCTTGAATGATTCCTTAGCACACATTCCTGTTACAAACCCTAGCTTCCTTTTGGCTTTGAGAGCAAGTCGTATCGATCTACTCCACAGTCCATAGTTCTCTAAACATGTGAGCTGAATTGGAATTAGAATCAAACCAGGTGTATCAGAAGGTTGAAGAAAAAGAGGATGCGTGTGGTCGATTTTCTTTGTCGCCATTTACGCACAAGCTTCAGCCATTGATTTTCACGATCAAAGTAGAAATTGACCGAAATGAACAATAAGCGATCAAATTGAGTATGAAATTGTTTAGATGATGGTCGAAATCCTCACGAATCAGTCTCCATGGCTCTGATACCATGTTAAAATTCAGCCATGGGAGAGAGATATAAGCGTGAAGAAGAAGGCAGAGTATTTGGGAATTTTCCAACTAACTCATTAACAGCTGTAGCTTCCAATTATATACAGTGTAGTCAAAGAGGAAAACTAAAATAATAATAATGACCTCTAAGTCCTAGTAATTACACTTTGGTTCTAATAACTAATGTCTAACTAACTATCTTCCAATATAAAGTATAGGTCAATAACTCATACAAGACCATAATAGCTTATGAGAGACAACACCGAATATCAAAGAAGATTAGAAACAATAGTGCAGTTAAAGAGACGAAGAGCTTTCTGTTGCGTTACTAAATGAAGTTAGATGTTGGTGCTTGCAAGGCGCATGCGGTCCAAAGCTCGCAGAAGCGAAGCCAGTTGGGCTAAGCAATTTTCGCAGATGCAAGAATTTTGTCCGCAAGTGCGAAAGCACTGACCAGATTACAAAAACAGAGGGGTTCCGATATTTTTGTCATTTGGACATTTTCAACACGGTTTTGGGCGATTTTTCAGAGGGAATTCACGGGGAAACTTGAGGTAAGTCACATGTGATCATTGTTAGTCAATTATATTGGATTATCATTGAATATTTCGAATAGATTATATGTTTTTGAGGTGAAATTAGAGGATTTGAGCCTAGGGATTTCAAAATGAGAATTTGAGATTTGGAGGTCAAGTTTATGTCGGATTTTTGTAAAAATGGTATGGTTGGACTCATAGTTAAATGTGCGTTCATATTTCATAACTTTCGCTGGATTCCGAGACGTGGGCCCCACGGGCCATTTTTGAGTTAATTTCGGATTTTGCTGAAAAATATAGTATTTTCTTATGGAATTGATTCTATAATTTTTGTTGACTGTATCGAATTAATTATGACTAGAAATGAGTCGATCGGAATCGAAAAATCGAGGAAAAAGCATACTATTTGGTTAAATTGGAGCAAGTCGAGGTAAGTGACTTGTCTAACCTTTTGTGGGGGAAATTTTCCCTAGAATTGATATTAATGTGATTATTGAAATGTGTTGAAAGTCGACACGAGGTGACGAGTATGTACACGGGCTAAATATAAAAGATCATATTTTTAAGTTGTGTAGATCATGGCTGCTCATTTATTAAATTATTTTATCTTGTTATATTCTTCATCATTGATCTGAGATATATACCTTAAATTTGTTTGACCTTTTCTTGCTAATTGTTATACCTGTTTAGTTGAAACTTGGTTTCTTTTATTCTGTGCATTATTTGAAGGGTGATTTTCTTTAAATTAAACATTATTAATATAAAGTATTTGACATTTTAAATTTGATATTGAAGCAATGTATTAAAGATTTTGAAATATTATTTTTCTGAATTATTTATTCTTGAATATTTTGCAAGATTTTTGTACTCATTGTGATGGAGCCGTGAGCTCTTTATTGTGAAAAAATATTATTGATAATTTATTTTTTGCATGAGCCGTGAGCTCTTTATTGTGGAAAAATATTGTTGTTGAATTATGTTGGCAAGTTACATTATTTGAACACTTGAGGTGCAAATTGTGATATATTGTGATATTGATACGCAAGCGGTGGTATAAGGTCTGGGTATTGAAATGCATGCGGTGAGATAAGGGTGGCTTGATACGCGTGGCTTGTAGATGGAACTACTAGAAGTCATGCGGTGTGATAAGGATGGCTAAAACGTGGGATGCTATTTCGGAAAAAATATTTTCTTTCAAATAAATTGTGAAGGCTCCCGCGGTGAGATAAGAAAATGAGATATTGTGAATTTGTTTATGATTTGGGACTACAAGGCGGTACCTCGAGAGTGCCCTTATTAATATTGATTTATAGCCGTAGTTGCCTTGATTATTTGTTGTGATTTTCTTAAAGTTGAAAGGAAATTCGGTTTTATTTTCACGAGATATTATTTGCCATTATTTTGCTTAATTAAATGGTGACACACTACTTGATTCATTTCCAATGTCATTTTATTTTACTATATTGTTAAATATTTTACCATGCCATTATTATATTCCAGTAGGGCCTCACTTGACCTCGTCACTACTCTACCGAGGTTAGGCTTGGCACTTACTGGGTACCGCTGTGGTGTACTCATACTATACTTCTGCACATCTTTTAGTGCAGATCCAGGTACATCTTACCAGCCTAGACGTCAGTGAGTTACCTGCGCACAGAGACTTTGAGGTATATCTGTCAGCGTTCGCAGAATCCGGAGTCCCCTTCTATCATTTTTATATTGCTTCCTTATTTTTCTTTAGAACTTGATATATAGAGACATTGAGAATATATTCTTAGAAGCTTGTGACTTATTTCTACCGGATTTTGGGAGTTGAAATTGTTTGAATTGTAGTTTATTTATTTCATATATTTATTATTATTCCGCATTGATAGGCTTACCTAGTCTTAGAAACTAGGTGCCATCACGATATCCTACGGAGAGAATTTGGGGCCGTGACACTTTTATAGTATAAGGCGCCTTCTTCCTATTTAAAGACATAGCAAGTACAATTAAAATGTAGTTACAATTGGAAATCCATAAATTCTATGCACTCGATAATACGAAGAAGTGTATAATCTAACCTCTTTGAAACTGTGTTGGTACTTAAATATAACCATTTATTGAATTCTTCCAACAAATCAGGATCAACATCATCGCCAATAACCTCAATAAATGGATGTTTGATGTTGAAAACGGATATCCAGCATAAGTGCTTCGACCATAACTGAAATATGGGAGAAAGGGGGATCCAGCATGCTTTCCAGGAACCTTTGTTCTTCCTTGATGGACAGGAGTTGTTTCATCTTTATTAACCTCGCTGAACTTAACTATCTGTGAGAAGTTCTCGGGCAGCTCAAAATCATCAAGCGTTATTGCCCTTTTTCCAGACCTGGAGTCATTGGATGAGTCAACTACATTGATGAAGTCGGTTGGTTCAACTATAAAGTTAAAAACAAAAGAATAGCATTGTATGTTTTTTGAATCAGAAATGTTGGGAAACTGTAAATGATATGAAAGCTATTGTTTTTTTCTACAATTATATTATAATATATAATACCACTGAAATCTTCATTGCAATACTCTCCTTGTATAATATTTGCTTCTTGAATTGGAGATTGCAAATGCATAGTCTCCTTCTCCTCATTGAAATGCTCTCCTTGTATGCCAACATTTGCATCCTGTTTTGGACATTGCAAATGCATAGTCTCCTTCTCCTCATTGAAATGCTCTCCTTGTATGCCAACATTTGCATCGTGTTTTAGAGAGTGCACATGCATAGTTTCCATCTCTGTGACAACAAATATGTACAACTCAAGAGAATTGTAAATCATTTATAGTAAACTCAAATAAACATTGTAGATGAATTGTAGTTGAATTGTAGTTGAATTGTAGTTAATTTGTTGAAATGTTGTTATGTGGCTGGGATGTAATGCGTATTATGAAATATGTAGATAAAATGTACTAAATCATACATGCGGTTTCTTCCTCCAATGCCTCTTGAAATTGGGAAGATAAGTCAACACCTACCGGGCATGATATAGTAGCATTCTCCTCTTTTTGAATGTCAGACATGTGTCCTGTATCTAAGACAACAATTGGAAATATAATGTAGATTATTTGTTGATAATTTAGCCTATAAGTAGATATAATGTAAATATAATGTAGATTATTTGTAATCAAATTGTATTAAAAATGTTAAAATACTTATTTTATTGTTGCTGCCCAACACTTGTTTAGCACTACTGCCATGATACTGTTGTTTGTTCTTTTCTTTGTAATGCTCATCATTTTTTGCAGAACTGCTAGTAAATTGCAAGCAGAATTTGTTAGGCTATATATTTTATGAATGCTAATATAAATATAAACATGGTAAAAAATATTTTCCAAATGAATATATTTTGAATGAAACCTTAGCATCAATGTTAGTATCTTGTTGACTTTTTATTGCCTGTAGCATAGACTTGATAGAATCATTGAGTAGCACTCGAATGCTACCTAGTTTTTTAAAAACCTAAAAAATAAAAAATGATTATAATGTATCTGACAATAAGAGGCTTACAGATATATAAGAAGACTAAAAATCAAGAATTAAGTATACCTCTTTCTTGAATAATCCAAGGTCTAAACCGGCCTAAGTATAAAAATAGAAAGAGTTAATGAAATAATTTGCATAACATAAATTATAGAAACCAGCTAGGAATATCATCAGTTGTTACCTTATCAATATCTTTTCTTAATTTTTTTTAGTTGTTTCAAAATATCTTTCTTGTCATCTATTCCTACTGCCTGCTTATTGCCAAATGAAGATGGATCATCTGTCGAATGCTCGGCTTGCATTTCAGCTTCTTCAAGGATGCATTCAACTTTGTCTGGCAAAGTCATTCTAGAAAGCTCTTCTGGGGCTTCAATCATGTTGGTGAACTGAGTGAAATAAAAATATGAGGGACCTAGTTATCATATATATAAAACTTGTGGATAATTTATATTTATATTGTCTATACCATAAAATTGTAGTCTAGTTGTGTTAAATATGTCAGTATTGTGAGATACCTTATAAAAATATTTACCTTGATCTATGAATCCTCTCTTCCAATGCAGAAATCCATATCTTGTCTTTACTAGCTGTCCAGTTAAATATGCGGGGGATCGAATTACCAACCCTTGTAGCTATATCAGTGTTGATTGAAGAGCAACACTCATACAACCAGATTTGCATAGCGAGTGGAAAACATCGAATGAGATAAAAATGCACAGAAGGGTTCATCTTATGCCTAACAGACTGGAGCAATTGTGTATAAGTTTCGATACCCTATGCGAAATTCGCATACTGCCCTGAGTCCACCAAATAGAACATAAAGTGGTCTATCAAACCATTATCTTTCTCTGAAGGACAAAGGAAGAATTCTATCAAATAGAGGATACATATCTTGATTACATCCTCATCAATCACCCAACTACGACTGGTTATAATTTGTTTCAAGTACGACTTCTCAACTTTTTTCCTCGTTCAAAAAATAGCTCCTCATTATTTTACTGTCATGCTTAATTGTGTAACCAAAGTCCGTTACTGTCACGACCCAAAATCTAACCCGTCGTGATGGCGCCTATTGTGGAACTAGGCAAGCCATAACTCAACAATTTCAAGCCAATAAAACACTCTTTTAGAAATAACAACGGAATAATTTATATTAAAGAAAAGCCATTTATAAAACAGAATTTAACCAAAATACGGCACAATCCATCCCAAAACCGGGATGTCATTGAGTACATGATCATCTATACCAGGAGAAGTCTAATACAACATCTAAGGAATAAGAACTGAAATGCGAATAAGATAATGAAGGAGAGTCAAGGCCTGCGAACGCCATGCAGCTACCTCGATAGTCTCCGGAATCAGCTACTCAAAAATCAACACCCGCTATGACCGGGAACACCTGAATCTGCACACAAAGTGTAGGGTGTAGCGTGAGTACAACCAACTCAATAAGTAACAAAAATAAATAAGGAACTGAGAAGGTAGTGACGAGCTATACAAATACAGTTCATTTTCAATAATTCCAGCAAAGAATAGGTGTTTTCAAATCCAGCAGTTTAAGTTAAATCAGTTTTATACAGTTAAAGTGTAGGTAATCCGGGTATAGAATCTTTCAAAAATTTTACAACAATGACAGATAGCAACCAAGTGGATCAACAAATGAAAAACAAGTACAGCCTCTCAGGGCAACAGTCACTCAACTCGTCACAACAGCTCAATCACTCGGCTCTCAGCCCTCAGTACTCACACTCAATAGGTACATGCGCTCACTGGGGGTGTGCAGACTCCAGAGGGGCTCCTTTCAGCCCAAGCGCTATATCGCTACGGCGTGCAGCCCGACCCAATCATATAAGTAGCTATAAGGCCCGTTACGACGTACAATTCGATCCACAATCCATAAATAGCCATAAGGCTCGTTGTGGCATGCAACTCGATCCATATACCCTCACATAGCTCACAGCTCGGTACTCAGGCCCTATCTCAGTCACTAACCTCTTCAGCCCTCTCGGGCTTTCAGAAATGATACAAATCAGCCAAAAGAGATAATAATAAGTATCAACAAGAAAACAAAAGGAAACAAAGATATGACTCGCAAGTATGACTGAGTTCAAGACAGCAAATAATAGTTAATTCAACAAGTACTCAACCGCTGCGGGTCCCAACAGTGTTAACATATGGCCTAAGCATGGTTTCTAACATGAATGACAATCAAAATTCTAGAAGACAGAGAGAACAGGTAATTAACAATAAGCTATCCGACTTTATAGTCTCATGGGATGGACCAAGTCATAATCCCCCACGGTGCACGCCCACACGTCCGTCACCTAGCATGTGCGTCACCTAGCATGTGCGTCACCTCCAAAATAATCACATCATACCAAAATCCGGGGTTTCATACCCTCCAGACCAGATTTAAAACTATTACTTACCTTAAACCGCGCAAAATCCTACTCTGAAATGCCTTTACTCCTCGAATCAGTCTCTAAATACCTCGAATCTAGCTACAAGCAGTACGATATAATTAATATAGGCTAAAGGAATCAATTCCACAAGAAAAATATAAAATTATAAGCCAAAATCCGAAATAGGCTCAACCCGGTACCCGGGACCTCAACCAAACATACCAACAAGTCTTATAACCCAATACGAACTTAGTCGAACCCTCAAATCACCCCAAACAACATCAAAAATACGGATTACACCCGGATTCAAGCCTAATGAACTTCTAAACTTTCAAATTCCACAAACGACGCCGAAACATATCAAACCACGTCCGATTGACCTCAAATTTTGCACACAAGTCATATTCAACATTACGGACCTAGTCCAACTTTCGGAATCGGAATCCAACCTCGATATCAAAAAGTACACTTCCGATCAAATTTACCAGAAATCCAACTTTCGCCAATTCGAGCCTAATTCTACTACGGACCTCCAAATCACATTCCGGTCGCGCTCCTAAGTCCAAAATCACCTAACGGGGCTAACAGAATCATCAAAATTCAAATCCGAGGTCGTTTACATATAAGTCGATATCCGGTCGACTTTTTCAACTTAAGCTTCTAATTAAGAGTCTATGTGTCTCAATTCACTCTGACGTCACTCCGGACCCGAACCAACCAACCCGATAAATCATATAATAGTTACAAAACACAATAGAAGCAGAAAATAGGAAAACGGGGCTACAACTCTCGAGACGACCGGCCGGGTCGTCACATCCTCCCCTTCTTAAACAAACGTTCGTCCTCGAACGAGTATAGAGACATACCTGATGTGGTTAAAAGATGAGGATAACTGCTGCGTATATCATGCTCGGTCTCCCAAGTCGCCTCCTCGACCGGCTGACCCCTTCACTGGACCTTCATAGAAGCAATATTCTTCGAACTCAACTTTCGAACCTGCTTATCCAAGATCTCCACTGGCCCCTCAACATAAGATAAATCCTTGTCCAACTGGACAGAGCTGAAATCCAACATGTGAAACGGATCGCCGTGATACTTCCGGAGCATAGAAATATGGAATACTGGATGAACTCCTACTAGAATAGGAGGCAAGGAAAGCTCATAAGCAACCTCTCCAACACGTCGCAACACTTCAAATGGGCAGATAAACCTCGGGCTCAGCTTGCCCTTCTTTCCGAACCTCATAATACCCTTCATGGGTCATACCCGGAGCAGGACCCGCTCTCCAATCATGAATGCAACATCGCGAACCTTCCGATCTGCATAACTCTTCTGTCTGGACTAGGCTGTGCGCAGTCTATCCTAAATCACCTTAACCTTCTCCAGAGCATCTTGAACCAAGTCTGTACCCAATAATCTAGCATCGCCCGGTTCGAACCAACCCACTGGAGACCTACATCGCCTACTATATAGAGCCTCATACGGTACCATCTGGATGCTCGACTGATAACTATTGTTGTAAGAAAACTCCGCTAGAGGCAAGAACTGATCCCACAAACCCCCAAACTCCATCACACACGCACAGAGCATGTCCTCTAATATATGAATAATGCGCTCGGACTGTCCGTCCGTCTGAGGGTGAAATGTTATGCTCAACTCCACTTGAGTACCTAACTCATGCTGTACGGCCCTCCAGAACTGTGATATAAACTGTGTACCCCGGTCAGAGATGATAGATACCGGTACGCCATGAAGCCTGATGATCTCGCGGATATACACTCGAGCCAACTGCTCGGAAGAATAGGTAGTCATCACAGGAATGAAATGAGCTGACTTGGTCAGCCGGTCCACAATCACCCAAACTGCATCAAACTTCCGCTAAGTCCGTGGAAGCCCAACAATGAAATCCATAGTGATCCGCTCCCATTTCCACTCTGGAATCTCTAACTTCTGAAGCAACCCACCTGGTCGTTGATACTCATACTTCACCTGCTGGAAATTTAGGTACCGAGCTACATACTCCACTATGTCCTTCTTCATTCTCCTTCACCAGTAATGTTGTCCGCAAGTCCTGATACATCTTTGCGGCACCCGAATGAATAGAATACCGCGAACTGTGAGCCTACTGGAGAATCAACTCACGCAAACCATCTACATTGGGCACACATAGCCTGCCCTGCATTGTCAATGCACCATCATCCTCAATGGTGACCTTCTTAGCATCACTATGTTGGACATGTCCTTAAGGACAAGCAGATGGGAGTCATCATACTGATGCTCCCTGATACGATCATAAAGAGAAGACCGAGAGACCATACAAGCCAATACTCAACTCGGCTTAGAAATATCCAATCTAACAAACTGGCTAGCCAAGGCCTGAACATGCAACGCCAATGGCCTCTCTGCTACTGGAAGATATGCTAAGCTCCCCAAACTCTCCGCCCGACAACTCAAGGCATCGGCCACCATATTGGCCTTCCCCGGGATGGTATAAAATGGTGATATCATAGTCCTTAAGAAGCTCCAACCACCTCCGTTGATGCAAGTTAAGATCCTTCTGTTTGAACAGATGCTGCAAACTCCGATGATCAGTGTAAATCTCACAATGGACCCCGTACAAATAGTGCCACCAAATCCTCAAGGCGTGAATAATAGTCGCTAACTCAAGGTCGTGGACAGGATAGTTCTTCTCATGAGTCTTTAACTGGCGCGAAGAATAAACAATCACTCTACCCTCCTGCATTAGAACATACCCAATACCGATCCGCGAGGCATCACAATACACTGTGTAAGAACCAGAAGCTGATGGCAAAACTAGAACTAGAGCCCTGGTCAAAGCAATCTTGAGCTTCTGAAAGCTCTCCTCGCACCCCTCTGACCACCTGAAAGAAGCACCCTTTTGGGTTAATTTAGTCAAGGGCGATGCAATACATGAGAATCCCTCCACAAAACGACGGTAATAACCAGTCAAACCGAGAAAACTCTGAATCTCCGTGGCTGAGGACGGTCTGGCTAACTCTGAACCGCCTCTATCTTCTTTGAGTCTACCCGAATACCCTCATTGGACACCACGTGTTTCAAGAACGCCACTGAACTGAGCCAAAACTCACACTTGGAGAACTTTGCATAAAGTTTCTCCTCCCTCAACCGCTATAACACAATCCTAATATGTTGGGCATGCTCCTCCTGGCTACGAGAGTACACCAGGATGTCATCAATGAATACAATAATGAACGAGTCAATATAAGGCTGAAACATATTGTTCATCAGATCCATGAGCGCCATTAGGGCGTTGGTCAGCCCAAAAGACATCACAAGGAACTCATAATAGCCATATCTGGTCCTAAAAGTTGTCTTAATAATATATGAGTCCTGAATCTTTAGCTGGTGATACCCTGACCTCAAATCAATCTTGGAGAACACCATCACACCCTGAAACTGGTCAAACAAATCATCAATATGCGGCAATAGATACGTGTTCTTGATTGTGACCTTGTTTAACTGCCTGTAATCAATACGCATTCTCATAGTACCATCCTTCTTCTTTAGAAATAGAACTGGTACACCTCAAGGTGACACACTAGGCCGGAAAAACCCCTTATCAAGGAGCTCCTGAAGTTGATCCTTCAGTTTCTTCAACTCTGTCGGTGCCATACGATACGGTGGAATAGAATTGGGTCTAATGCCCGGCACCAAATCAATAATGAAGTCAATATCCCTATCATGTGGCATGCCCGGCAGGTCTGCAGGAAACACATCCGAAAAATCTCGCACCACCGGAATAGAATCAATAGCAGGGGTCTCTGTACTAACATCCCTCACAAAGGCCAAATAAGATAGACAACCCTTCTCAACCATCCGTTGAGCCTTCAAGTATGAAATCACTCTACGGGGAACATAGTCTATAGAGTCACTCCACTCAACCCTCAGAAACTCTGGCATCGCTAACGTCACAGTCTTAGCGTGACAATCTAGAACAGCGTGACATGGAGACAACCAATCCATACCCAAAATCATGTCACAATCGACCATACTAAATAACAAGAGATCTACTCTGGTCTCCAGACTCCCAATAGTCACCACACATGACCGATATACACGGTCCACAATAATAGTATCACCCACTGGAGTGGATACATGAACAAATAAAGCTAGAGACTCACGGGCATATCCAGATAATGAGCGAAATATGAGGACACATATGAATAAGTGGAACCAGGGTCAAATAATACAGAGGCATCTCTATGGCAGACTGAGACAATACCTGTAATCACAGCATCCGAAGCAATGGCATCTGGTCTGGCAGGGAGGGCATATAAATGGGCCTGGCCACCCCGTGATCGGCCTCCCCCTCTCGGACGGCCCCTAGCTGGCTGAGCTCCACCCCGAGCTGGCTGAGAGGGTGGTGAAGAAACTGTTGCTGATGTCATAGACTGGCTCCTTTGCTGAGCTGGACCTCCCACTAGGCGGGGACACTGCCTCCTCATGTGACCAAACTCTCCACACTCATAGCAACTCCCCGGCGCTAGTGCTGGGGACTGAAGGGAGCCCCGAGCATTGGGATAACTGGTAGAAGGACTTGGTATAGACGAGCCCTAACCCGATAGAGCACAGGACGAACTCTGAGCTGGGAGAGCATTGAGAGATGAATGGCCCTGCTGATAACTGTATGAATCATGGCCTAATGATGCACCATGGTAAACTGGGCGATCCGTCTGAGCATGTCTGAAAGGACGACCCCTACTGTGGTAGAACTGACCCCCAGAAGGAACACCGCTAAATCCACCCTGTCCACGAGGCCTCTTGGCCTCCCTCTCAACCCGCTTCTGGCTGCGAACC
The DNA here is from genome assembly GCF_000715075.1 of Nicotiana tabacum. Taxonomy (NCBI): domain Eukaryota; kingdom Viridiplantae; phylum Streptophyta; class Magnoliopsida; order Solanales; family Solanaceae; genus Nicotiana; species Nicotiana tabacum. The sequence continues at coordinate 118,244,850 of NC_134092.1, read as the reverse complement.
ATCTCAATCTGACGAGCAATGTCGATTACCTCATCAAAAGTAGCACCAGACACTCTCTCAAGTCATAAGCAATCGAAGCTGAAAAGTGAGGCCATCTATGAACCTCTTGATCCTCTCCCTATTTGTGGGAACCAACCAGATAGCATGACGGGACAACTCAGAAAATCTCATCTCATACTGCGTCACGGACATATCACCCTGATGAAGCTACTCGAACTACCTGCGCAGCTCCTCTCTGCGGGACTGTGGCACGAACTTCTCCAGGAATAGACCGGAGAACTGCTTCCATGTAAGGGGTGTTGCACCGACCGGCCTACACCTCTCGTAAGGCTCGTACCAACTAAAGGCAGCCCCAGAAAACTGAAAAGTAGTGAACGAGACCCCACTGGCCTCTAGAATACCTGTTGTACGGAGTATCCTCTGACACATGTCCAAGAAGCCTTGTGCATCCTCTCCCTCGGCACCATTGTAAGATGGAGGCTGGAGTCTCCCAAACCTCTCCAATTGACGTTGCTCATTATCAGGCATGACAGGAACCACATAGTCCTGAGCAGCTGCAACCGGCTGGGCTGGTGGTGCCCCCGGTGTCTGGAATCCCTGTACCAACTGCTCTGGTATGCGAGCAGCGGGAGTCTGAGCACCTCCCCCGGCCTGAGAAGTGGTTGTTGCGGCCAAACCAGAGACCGCCTGAGCAAGATTAGTACACGCGGTCAGAATCTGAGCTAAGGCCTCTTGAAGGCCTGGAATCATAATAGGCACAGGTGGTTCCTGAGCCGGTCCCACAGGCTCATCCATAACTGGAGCCTGCTCCTGAACTGGGGCAGCTGGTGGATCTGCAAGTGCTGCCCTAGCTGCGGTGCGAGCTAGACCTCTGCCCCTACCGCGACCTCTACCACGACCTCGGCCTCTCACGGCCCTGACTGGTGGTACTGGTGGTTGTCCATCCTGCCCCGTAGTACGCGTTCTCACCATCTGTGAGAGAATTGGAACAATAGAAATTTAGTTACCAGAATCAAAAGATTCGCACGACAAGAATTCAAGAATGTGAAATTTCCTAAGGGTTCGGCAGCCTCTCGAAGATGAGTACAGACGTCTTTATACCGATCCACAAGACTCTACTAACCTGCTCATAACTCGTGAGACCTATGTAACCTAGGCTCGGATACCAACTTGTCACGACCAAAAACCTAACCCGTCATGATGGCGCCTATTGTGGAACTAGGCAAGCCCTAACTCAACAATTTCAACCCAGTAAAACACTCTTTTAGAAATAACAGCAGAATAATTTATATTAAAGAAAAGCCATTTATAAAATAGAATTTAACCAAAATACGGTACAATCCATTCCAAAATCGGGATGTCACTGAGTACATGATCAACTATACCAGGAGCAGTCTAATACAACATCTAAGGAATAAGAACTGAAATACGAATAAGATAATGAAGGAGAGCCAAGGCCTGCGAACGCCATGCAGCTACCTCGATAGTCTCCGGAATTAGCTACTCAAAAATCAACACCTGCTATGACCGGGAACACCTGAATCTGCACACAAAGTGTAGGGTGTAGCGTGAGTACAACTAACTCAATAAGTAACAAAAATAAATAAGGAATTGAGAAGGTAGTGATGAGCTATACAAATACAGTTCATTTTCAATAATTCCAGCAAAGAATAGGCATGTTTTCAAATCCAGCAGTTTAAGTCAAATCAGTTTTATACAGTTAAAATATAGGTAATCCGGATATAGAATCTTTGAGAAATTTCACAACAATGACAGATAGCAACTAAGTGCATCAACAAATGGAAAACAAGTACAGGCTCTCAGGGCAGCGGTCACTCAACTCGTCACAACAACTCAATCACTCGACTCTCAGCCCTCAGTACTCACACCCAATAGGTACATGCGCTCACTGGGGGTGTGCAGACTCCGGAGGGGTTCCTTTCAACCCAAGCACTATATCGCTACGGCGTGCAGCCCGACCCAATCATATAAGTAGCTATAAGGCTCGTTGTGGCATGCAACCCAATCCACAATCCATAAATAGCCGTAAGGCTCGTTGCGGCGTGCAACCCGATCCATATACCCTCACATAGCTCACAGCTCGACACTCAGGCCCTATCTCCGTCACTAACCTCTCCAACCCTCTCGGGCTTTCAGAAATGATACAAATCAGCCAAAAGAGATAATAATAAGTATCAACAAGAAAACAAAATGAAATAGAGATATGACTCGCAAGTATGACTGAGTTCAAGACAGCAAATAGCAGTTAATTCAAAAAGTACCCGACTGCTGCCGGTCCCAACAGTGTTAACATATGGCCTAAGCATGGTTTCTAACATGAATGACAATCAAAATTCTAGAAGACAGAAAGAACAGGTAATTAACAATAAGCTATCCGACTTTACAGTCTCACGGGATGGACCAAGTCACAATCCCCCACGGTGCACGCCCACACGTCTGTCACCTAGCATGTGCGTCACCTCCAAAATAATCACATCATACCAAAATCCGGGGTTTCATACCCTCCAGACCAAATTTAAAACTGTTACTTACCTCAAACCGCGCAAAATCCTACTCTGAAATGCCTTTACTCCTCGAGTCAGTCTCCAAATGCCTCGAATCTAGCTACAAGCAGTACGATATAATTAATATAGGCTAAAGGAATCAATTCCACAAGAAAAATATGAAATTATAAGTCAAAATCCGAAATAGGCTCGACCCGGAACCCGGGACCTCAACCAAACATACCAACAAGTCTTATAACCCAATACGAACTTAGTCGAACCCTCAAATTACCCCAAACAACATCAAAAATACGGATTACACCCGGATTCAAGCCTAATGAACTTCTAAACTTTCAAATTCCACAAACGACGCCGAAACATATCAAACCACGTCCGATTGACCTCAAATTTTACACACAAGTCATATTCAACATTACGGACCTACTCCAACTTTCGAAATCGGAATCCGACCCCGATATCAAAAAGTATACTTCCGATCAAATTTACTAGAAATCCAACTTTCGCCAATTCGAGCCTAATTCTACTACGGACCTCCAAATCACATTCCGGTCGCGCTCCTAAGTCCAAAATCACCTAACGGGGCTAACAGAACCATCAAAATTCAAATCCGAGGCCGTTTACATATAAGTCGACATCCGGTCGACTTTTTCAACTTAAGCTTCCAATTAAGAGTCTATGTGTCTCAATTCACTCTGACGTCACTCCGGACCCGAACCAACCAACCCGATAAATCATATAATAGTTACAGAACACAATAAAAGCAGAAAATGGAAAAACGGGGCTACAACTCTCGAGACGACCGGCCGGGTCGTCATAGTTACTTTTGTAAAATATTTAAGGCCAGTGATAAGGGCAAACTCCCTCAACCCAAAGTTCAGCCTCTCACCCCTTATCTCTGCTGTAAAAAAATGAGAACCGGATGCGTTCAATTCATACTTTATGAGAAGGTGAATTGCCTGATTTTGGATACATATTTTGGGCATGCAAAGAAAGTGCCCAAAACATGTCCTCTTAAACAATTTTAACCCATTTTCAGATAATAACACATTGATTTGGGCAGAAACAGCATGGTCGGATAATGTTTGAAACCTAGTGATCCCATAATCAACATCATATGGTACAAAAAATGTCTGATTCTGCACCAAAAGAAAAATTAATTAATAAAACATGTTTAAAGACCAAAAAAATAATAATAACAATCCTGCTACACTTTAGCTACAGTCAGAAAGACAATAATACATTGCATACAAATAAATTACAAAACTAGTAAACAAATACAATAACTGAACTACATTGATACTACAAATGCATAGACAAATTTATATTTAGAGCAATAAATTAGAAAGTAACCTACATTTAAAAAAGTAGAGGGAAAACAAATAACTGGACATAATATATACAATTTGTTTTTACAGAAAATGAAATTAACATCTACAAATAGAGCAAAAATTAACCAATAAAACCAACTAAATCATGTAAAATATATCCTAACAAAATTATTTCAAATAATATATAACAAATCTATAATTTTCAGAAATGTGTAGAAAAATTGATAAACAACAAGAAATATACACAATGTAGGCAAAAATTTTACAATTACAGAATAACAAAAAAATAGGTACCAGGATGAGAATGAAAACATCTTTTTAAGTAAAAATAAAAAATAAAAATTGTAAGTACTACAATTTTACCTTCTCTAATAATTGTTGGGGTATGTTTTTAGGAGATTTTTGAACCTTCTTATTTTTTGAATGTTTGCCAGTAGAAGAAACTTTGATTATTATTTTTTTGCAGGTTTCAGAATAACTTCTTCTTCGACGAAATCATCATCACAAGCAATTTCTTTGCCCTTCCGTTTTACTGATTTAGCAAATGTCGAAGTTTCAGCAGCATCCATGTCATGCTTGAGTTTTGTTCGAGCCTCTGCCCTACCTTCACGAGGAGAAAGCTTGGACTTTCTCTCTGGTGTTGCATGTCTGGATTTCACCATTTTTTTGGGTGAATCCTGTGAGAAAGCACCCAAATCAAAAGTAGGAATATCGCCATTAGTATATTTTTTAGGGCTATTCCTCGGAGTTCCTTTCTTCTTCATCGTAAGGGAAGGAAAATTTGAAGCACTACGGATTTCGTAGGGATTTTGAGAGAAAAATCAGAAAACCTAAGAGAAATTGTAAAAGCTTTTTGAACAAATGGAAGAAAGCGTTAATGGAGGGAGAGAGGATCAGAATCGTGGGGGTGTGGGCAGAGATACGTGGGGGGAGTAGGATATGTACGTTAGATACGTTTTAGCGTGATTAAAGGAGAAACGTAGGGGAGGGAATATCTCATTTAATTCCTAAAATGTATATTATTGGTAAATTGTATATGCACATATAATTAAATTAAAACTTGAGTAAGATGGGTAATAACTTTGACTTAGTAACCATCAATTAGTAGCTCTTTGACTCTGCTCCTATCTCATTTGTTGTTCTAGCTTAATTGCCTGCCCCAATTATCTAGAAAATGAAATACTGAGAACTTTCTTCTGGTCATCATTTTGAGGGTTGAAAGTACAATGGACACTATAGACGGGCAGCCACGTGACAATATTTGGACACAAAGGTTAGTTTCCATAGGGCGAAGCGGCGACCTCATTCATTATCTTCATTCCACTTCCAATTAGATGTGTTAGGCACAGTGAGATTTGCCAATCCTCTTAGAAATTAATTGAAGGCTGACTGGCGCTTCCCTCTTTCCTGGTCTCCATTACCCTTCTCCCGAAAATGCTTTTTCATCGCTCTGAGCTCATCAAGTGGAATAGTTAATTACGTTTAACAATCTTCGGCAGCTTTAAGGTAAAGATGTTATTTGCATGATCCAAGGCCTTCCCTACAAAAGGCTGTTGGAAGTTTCGTTCTCGATCACGGAGCAAATTACTTCTGTCTTAAGATCTGCAATCTGGCACTTGAGGCGAATCTTGCCCATAGCTTTCTGAAACTCAGCATTGTACCCTGGGTCTTAATGCGGTTCAGCTTCCTGGTGGGAATCCCCTCTGTCAAAGACAGATCTAAAGGCTTGAACAGTTAGGAATGAAACTGCCTACGGGAAGAGTGAGCTCTTCCTTCTCACCTTCGGCTACTAAAAAGGAAGGAAGACTGGTGCGACAATAGTAATGCCAAGCCAAAATTTGCTTATTTTCTTTCTCATCTTAGGTGCACAAAGCATCCCACATTCACACAGGGTCAGGGCAGCACCCCTAGGAGTGTGATGTAGACAACCTATTGACAGAGAAATAAAAAGCTCTCCAAGATCTTTAGATCCCTAAACCAACCATGCTTGATTTGATCAGATAACTATTCCTATATTATGTGTTGGATTATTTTATCCGGAGTATCTATGACAAAGCAAGTGATAGCAAAAAGAAAGCCAGAAGATAAAAGGGAATTAAAGCCAACAAGTGCTTAAAACAACCTCTTATGTCACCCTATTCTGTTCCTAGATATCAGAAATAACCCCATGAAATATGGACAAGTCAATTAAACAAAACACAGACTGAATATGATTACTGTTTTGAGAACCACTCCCTTCTTCGGAATTTTGAGGCAATGAAAATCTTAATACTTTTAATACCACTTAACCTTAGCATCATGTAGCTCATACATAGGCTCATATTTGTGCTCCTTAAGTATGCAGCATCTACCTCAATTTCCACTATAATTATCAAACTACATTATGGCTACTCTAATAAACAGCATCACTCTAACATCCAGCAGCACGACAAATAAGACTCTGTGTGTGGGGCGGGGGGGGGGGGGGACGGAGCATTTTGCGTGAACGCAGGGTGCAGAGAAGGGCTGCACCTCAAAGAGGTGTGATGTAGGCAACCTACCATGATGCAAGTATTAGTGGCTGATTCTACGGCACAAACCAGTGACCTATAGGTCATACAGAGATAACTTTACCGTTGTTCCAAGGCTCCCCTTCGCCCTTCGATTTGAAAATATTCAGTATTGTATCTCAACTAAGTAGAGATCTAAAGGACATAGCCAACTGGAATAAGATTTTAAGCACAGAAAGCAGACAATTATACTATAACCACTTAACCACAAATGCAGCTTCTTAAGAGAAACGGTCAAACTTGAATTTTTTCGTGCACTTGGCACTGAAAATGAGTTCAATCTCAGTCTTGAACAACAATGTAAGACAATTGTGACAACAATCACTGGAGAGGGTTGGAATTTATAACAAAGTATTCCAACCATTAATTTAGAAGAGTTCAATCTTCCAGTCAACCATAATAATCCACTGGTCGCAGAGGAAGGTTCTTCCAAACAATCCATACTTTCAAGGTTTCATACCATTAATAGCTGGAGCGAGACCTCGGGTATTCTTCACATAAGCCACATATTCACTGTAGTGCATAGTAAATAATGTGCTCTGGTATCGAGTTAAACGGATTCGTTTCCTCAGTGATTCTGTTATAGGTCCATCGTAACCTGCTTTGCGTATCAATGAGTCAATTGCTTCTATCACTGTCCACCCTGGAGAATAAATTCAGAGAGTTCATTTTGCAGCTCAATCAGTTCCAAAAAGCGCCAGAAAATCTTAACAGACAAGACGAACAACATTCGTCATCAGTGATAGGGAAGGGAGAAGAAAATCACCTTCATGAGCGGCGACCTCAGGTAGGTATGTGGCGTTTCTCTTTGTGTTATAGTTAGGGTCAGTGAATTCAATGATTATCCCATGCGTACCTACCTGAACAAACCCACTACATTCATGAGAATAAAATACTAGTACAACCAGCCAACAAGAGAGAAACACACGTTGGGAAGAAATGATGGTAGATAATATTGTCAATAATGAGGATTTACGCACTGGCAACTCATGATCACCTTACCCATGCACAAAAACATATAGAAGTCATATGTCTGATAATTCAACTAAAAACCAATAGGAGACTTTGAAAATGTAAAAAGGCTTCCGACATTTGATTTCAGAATCTGGATTCTCACAAAGGAGCAAATGAGGAAAAGACAGCTTTGATCCGAGCTTCATCGATTTACATGTCTGGGGTGTTTATACAAGTTCAAAGACATATTTGATCGGCATGCTTGTGTATCAAATCTCTAAGAGCACCGAGATCCATACGAAACTTAGTTCTGTCATCTCATCCAAGTACAATATAATGTCTTAAAAACTAAAAAATGCATGCAATGTTTAAACACCATTCACATAAGTGCAATCTAGCAGTCTAATTACGGCAGTATTTGCTTCTTATTTGAAATCTTTTGGTGCTCATTAATTTTCTCCGCAAAGCCAATGCACTATCACAGAAACATGCATGTCAAGCATACAAGCATGTACATTTCCACTTTGCTTTAAGAATTAGAGTAAGTTCAAAAGTAATACCTCCCAATCTAGGTAGTTAGCTGCAGTTTCATAATTAGTTAGAATTGAAACTGTACACTGTAAAGTAGGTAACTCTTTAGCCTGTATTGGGGGGAAACGGCGGTCCCTGAGGGCGCTGAAAATGAATTCAACTATCAGTATAAATACAGATATAGTGTCACAGGATATAACAAGCTTTAAAGTAGGCATGATCAAAATCACTTACTTAAGAACCTAAGAGTGACAAATTTAACGTCTCGAAACAAACAAAGAGAAAGAGAATGAAATGTAAAACGTCATTTGTACTGAAACAGTGAAATCTGAAGAGATTAAAGTGCAATAATCTCAAGATTTAACTGTACACAGATCCAATATCTTTATACCACATGCTAAGTTGCTAACCAATAAATAAAAAAAGACCTTTATAGCGCATACTGAATCATGCTGAAGTACTACACTAGTCCGCAAACAGATTGCTTTCAGAAGCTCAAGAAGGGTCCGATCAATTAAAATAAATTTTTCTTTCAAAACATACCCAAGCCTAACAAGCATATAATCCTTCTGCCAGTGATAACCACACTCATGCAAGAAACTCTTATCACAAAATGAAGCTCAATTATCTTAATCTAATTCCTCCCTATTAGCTAAAGAACATGAAATAAAATTGCGAAAAGTAAGAAGACAGCTCCTCAGATATAACTTCACTTATAATTTACCTTGTTAGAGCATAATCCCTAAAACCATTAACAATGCAGCGAGCTTCCAGAGTGCCAATGCATCCTCGCAACCGAGGCTCCCCACCATTCACTGCTTTCTTCCAAGTCACAAATAATGGGCTGAAATGCAGTTTGGGCCACATGAGAACAAAGCATCCAAATTAATCTTTGCATTGGTTTGGCATTTTATAAGTTTCAAAGGAAAGACTAACAATGACGCTAGCATTTTGGTTAGTTTACAAAAGGGACAGTAATAAAGCATTACCCAGTACAAAACTGACAAGCAGCTTATCAACACTAGACTTAAAAACATTTCTCAGTGAAGACAGTATACAGAGACAGTTAATAGGTCAAGTTTCAGAGCCACAAACCTTAAAGATTATAAGGAAGATTAAAGACTACAAGTAGGGGAAATTATATGGAAAAGGAAGCTTCCAATATGTAGAAAAAGAAGTTCCCTACATAAAATCCTATTTGAAAAACATACAAAGCAAAGAAAGGCCATTTTCAGAATGCTATCACTTAGTAAAAACTATTCTCAAAAAAACAAAAATTAACACTTAGTAATTACAAGTGACACAATTGGAATTAAGAAGTTAAAAATCACTTCTTTTTTTATGGCAAAATAGCCTAGTAAACTCTTGTAGTTGTTTCGATTTGCCATCCCGGTCCTTGTACTACATAAAATTTCATCTAGACACTTATAGTTATTAAAACACACTGTTGGCCTAGCTTATGTGGCATAAATAAGGCTGAGGTGGATAAAACGATTGGTACATACGTGCAGAAAGAGCTTGAATACAAGGATTCGGCAGAAAATGACTAAAATAAGAGAAAAAAGAAAAATATAAGACCAGCGAAGAACCCATGGTTCTCTTCGTTGCTGCCATTGCCATAATTTCTTCTTTTCATCAGAATTAAAGATAGAAAATCATCATAATTTTCTTAGGCAAAATTGTTAGAATAATCATAAGTTCTCAACAGGAACTCCATCCAAAATTAGGAATGTCATCGGAGCTAGTCGAAAATTCATCACTGGTTATAGCTGAAACCTTCGAACCATCAAGGGCGAAGAACACACCGAAAAAGTTCGAACCATCACCGGCGTGGAGACCACCATAATTTTTTCTTCCGTATCACACCTTTGTAATAGAAAATAAAACAACCCTAGTAGTTCAATCAAATCGGAAGAGAAATACTAAAAGGGGTGCCCGAATCTGATTTATAATGGCGTGTGGGTGCCCAAATCTTGCTTGGTTTGTGAAAATTATTGGATTTTATAGTGACGGCAACTTCAATTGTTTCCTCTTCCACTTTTAATCCCTCAAAAAATTATAGCGGATATTCACAAATCCCCATTTTTATTCTTTGTTTCTAATGAAGTAGAGATAGGGAAAAAAGAAGTTTTTGATGTTTGCTAGAATCTCAGTTGTAGTTGTTCAATGGTGAGGTTTTAATGGGGAAGGTCTGAACGTATTACAGTGGTATTGGAAGGTGAAGAAGGTGAAATGGTGGCCATTTTGCCTTTTTCAATTTTTTTTTGTAAGACTAAAAAAATGATATTTTATTTGATGTGGATATTAATATTAGCGTGATTGAACAACACGCAGGATCAAAGGGTTTAAAATAGTGTGTTTTAACAGCTAGAAGTGTCTAGCTAAAACTTCATGGAATACAGGGACCGGGATGACAAATCAGAACAAGTACAAGGATCTACTAGGCTATTCTGCCTTTTTTTATCAATATGGCAGTCCGGTGCACAAAACATCCGCTATTCACGTAGGGTCTAGGGAAGGGCCGCACCCAAAGGATGACATATAGACAGTTTGCCCTAATGCAAGCATCAGTGGTTCTTCTACAGCGCAAACCCGTAACCTATAGGTAATTGTTGTTCCAAGGCTCCCCCTTCAATAAAAGTAAGAAATCACATCTTTTTAATCACTAAAAGAAAATTCACATCTTGAAAGCACATCATTTGCAATTGGCGTTAAAAAACAAAATAAAGGAGCAATTTTCCAGATTAAAAACACAAAGGGATTGAAATCGCATTGACCCACCATGCAACCAAGAATGTAAACACAGTAAAACACTCAACTAAGCAACTTTCACAAAACAATCTAATTCATTCAAATCTTCAAATAGAGAAATTGCACATACCCAGGTACAAGGTTGTTTATTTTCCACATACTCTATATCCAAAAAGGATAGTAAAGATATTTTTACACATAGCATGTATATTAAAATTCAAAATACCCCATGTATTAAAAAATAAAAAAGGAGTAAAATTTGCAAGAATAGAGATGTGGGTGTCTCTCTTTTTAGGCTAAAAGAAAAGGGGAAAAGAGAAAAGTAACATACTGTTCACCCTCATCAAAAGCAGCAGGAGGAGGTTGTTCCTTGTTGTAGTGAGCCACCAATGTATCAAAGCAGTAAACAACCATTTCCTTATTTGCTGACACCATTTTTTTCTCTTGTTAAATTCAAATCAAACTTCAACCCGAAACAAGAACGGATATTTCAATCAATCAGTTAACAATCAATGGATCAACTGCTATCAATTTGAGTCAAATAAATAAAGGGTTTTCCCCTTTTTCTATGTGCTATATAGATTTAATAAATCTTAAGCAGAATTGAGTGCAGAATAATAAGAAAGAGCCTTTAGAGTATTCTCCTTCCTTTTCCCCTTTGGCTCTTTTTGAGTTTTTGCTTTAATGGTTCCCAAGAATTATTTAGAGTAGTGGAAAAGCCAATATTACTTGGCTTTTTCCTTTTTGTTTTTCTTACTCCAAATATAATTAATTCCAAATATAATTAATTGTACTCAAATTATTTTTTTGCATTAATGTCATGTCATGGACCAACCTTCTAGTGAAAAGCTAAAAAAGTCCCTCGATTGCTGGAAATTATTATATTGTTGCATTTAAGTTGCGTGACAAAAGACATGAAAGCAACATGACAATTTCCGAGTTTTAGTCCCTCATTTAGACATTAATAATGTTGTCCAATAAAACGTTCAATGTTTATTGAAACATGTCTATCTATTCTCACGATGTAGATAAGATCTACATACTTACTATCCTTCCCAAATTTTATTTCTAAAATTATACTAGATTTATTGTTATTGTTGTTGTAATAAAATGTTCAAACTTTCCCACAGTTTAGGCATCCGATTCAGTTGCATTCTGCAAAAAAGCTAAAGGACGCAATGAGAAAAAATAAGACACAAGTTTCGTTTCAACTTTCATCCTGGTCGACCAAAGATCTAGAATCTTAGATTTAGTTCGTATAAATATAATCCCCTCATCCTTAGGTGTTACAAAATTCTTATAAATCCTTGGTTTGAATATTAAACTATTGGTTATTGTATCAATCGTTTATTGCACGCAATAGTGTCATGGTAGACAATTGAAATTAAGTAGTTGAAAAACCTAGATCTACTCGAGCATAGAACTGATTCCGTCCTTAAGATTTTGCGTTAAGCATAAAATGTCCTATAATTTTAAATTTTTATATCACCTTTGTTGTCATGTGAACTAAAAAGGTTAACTATAGTAGAAGTTTGATCTATATCCATGATGATGACAGATGTATTGAATCAGGAGCGGAGAGAAAGGTTGAAAGTTGGATCCACATGAGATGTATAACAACATGACTAAACAAAAACTAGTTAACAAGTCGAACCCCTACGAATAACTAAGATCGCTTACACTTGATAATCTATCAAGTGCTGATTAGGTGCGGAGGATACAGACTGTTTAAGAAGAGAAAGTAGTTGGTCGAAAATAAAGGAGAAGTAGCGACCTTCTACTAAACATCACATTAGGGATGACCTTTGAGTCCTTTTCACTACATATAAATACTATGAAATGTATATTGAATGTAGCACGGGCTTACTTTGTGAAAAAGCTGAATATTGGCAAGTCCAACCAAAAAGTCCTAACTTACCAAACAGGCGCACAATCGTATTAGATTTGTTGGTTCCTTGAAAATTATTGGCAAGTGTTTTCTTCATTTTCGGCAACAGTATAAAAAAGACATGAGATACTGAAATATACCCCTGTTTGTAGAAGAAAGCAGGCAAAAGAGTTCTCTATGGTACATTTTGCGTCACCGCTAGAAACTAAATAGCTTCATTCTTTTTCGTGAGATGTACGCAGTAAAAAAAAGGTACTTAATTGTATCCAACACAAATATCCAGAACGTAATTGTTAAAAGTAAATGGTCGTAGCACACAATAAGTACAAGGATTATTCAAGTTAATCCGAATCCGAATCATGTCTTCTTCTCTTCTCCTTGTCTTTCTTGTGTTTCCTCCTGTCATCTGAATCACGGGTATGCTTCCTCTTATCGTCTGAATCGCGGGAACGTTTCCTCCTGTCATCTGAATCGCGGGACTGTTTCCTCTTATCATCTGTATCCTGCAAGTATCGCTTCTCTCTCGATTCATCTTTTTCCCATCTCTTCTCTTCTCGCCTCCTCTTCTTTTGGCTCCTTTCATCCTCTGACTCTTCTTCATTCTGTAGGGGTGCAGCAACAGTTACACTCACATTAATCTTTTCTACAGGCTCATTTATCGGATCAGATGGAAAAGCCGATGGTGAACTTGGCTGTTCCCAAGGTTTGGGCAATCTGCAGAATGCGTTAGCAAAAATGATAAGGCACCCGCACAGAATAAAGATGAAACAAAATCCATACAGTTCTGTCCTTTATTATTTTCTTTAAATCTTAATTTAATAACTCTTGGACCTTTCATCTTAAAAGTCAAGCCACCGTTCCTCAACTAGCAATGAAGTTCAGAGATAATTTATCCATAAGAAAAAAGCTAAATGGCAGGCAGAAAAATAGTGCATAACGCACAACATAGGAAATAAAATGACTGATAAGAATCACAAAAATCTAAAGAGAACTTTCAATGCTAGTGAAACCAATACTTACTTTGAGAAACCAAGACCATCTACCCGAGCTGCTTCAGAATGGCCTGCTCCCAAGTCTTCTGCAGTTGAACCTCTCTTCACAAGTTCAGAAAACTCATGTTTATCTAGCCGAGTACCTTGAGGACGTGTGGCACGCTTAGGAGCTAAGCCCAGTGCCTCCCTCATTGCCTGCTCCTCCTCTTCTTTAATCCTCCGTATTTCTTCTTTTGCAGCCTCCATATCCTTTTCCTGGGATTTCTTATCGCGGGTGTACCAATGAAGATCTTTCCCTGCACAGAGGGAGAAAACACCACAACAAGATGTAAAATATGTAATGAAGAAATAAAATGTCCAGTGCAACTTACCCCAGCTTTTCCCAGTAAAAAAGCACTAGGGATTCCAGATAAAATATGCATTTAGTACCTCATGAATCCAACATGTTATTTATAACTTCAAATCTATATCGGCTAGCTTTGTCCAAACATGCATCTACTGAGACTTAGCAAGATAATTACAGTATACAAAGCAGGGCAGAATAATCTCCTCCGACAATACAATATTAGACAAGATAAAAATGACCACATCCGCCAGAAGGTGCAATTAGCACACATCAAGGATAAATGAGAGGAGGACACTTGAGATTGTTTGTCTATTTCCTACGTCTACCTCCAGATGCACCGGGTCTTCAGTGCGAAATGTAAGTGTTATAAGGGGACGGGGTAGACCTCAAAACACATGGAAGGAAGTTGTTTCGAAAGACCTACAATCTCTTGGAATCTATGCATAATTAGCCAAAGGTAGGGTATGATGGAAGAAGATGATCTATATAGGTAATAAAAATTAGTTGGGATATATTTTAGTCATTAGTACATCACTTTAGGTCCTATGCTTTCTAGGAGTCTTTTAGCCTTGACAAGATTTATACGTCAGTAGAAAATATAGAGAACTTCAAATATATTTTTGTTATTATTTGTATCTCGCATAATATTGACTTTAGATGAGTTTAAATGGAGAAACATGATTAATGAGGATTCATATAGCCGACTACAACTTGTTTGGGATTGAGGCATCTATATCTCACTCCTCCGACAACCAACAAGGCAAATCAATCAACTATGCCTCAATCATTAACTAGTTGTCGCTCACTATAAGAATTTTTTTTATCTATTGAACTCCATTAAATTTTGTTTCATTTTTCAGTACATAATTGTCTTTTAAGGCAACTTCGGAGTTGCCTAAAGCTAGAGATTCTCTAACTTTCACAGTTACCTTACACGCAAATACAAGTCTCTAACCAGAATAAAACTAGAAATCACATGACCTAATGTAAGCAACAACAACCAGCAAGTCTTAATTCCAACTAGTTCTCGTCGCCTATATGAATCTTTTACTATCGTTATGTGCTTTTCTTGGCTAAATACGCACTGATTCCAAGGGATAAGGTCTTCTAATAAAATTTCCTCAATGTAATTGAAGGCCTCTTTCAGTTTATTCCTTTTTTCAACTAGGGTATTTCAGTTATTTATTATATGTGCTACTTGCACCCTCCGTTGATGTGATCATCTCTAATCTTTTTCAATCTTGTATAGTTGGACAACCATCCAAACATTCGTAATTTCAACATCATTCAAGCTGTTGATAGCCCTTTTTTTTAATTGGTTCAAGATGTTGATAAGCCTTATAGCCCAATATTCACTCCTATACGATATTGCTAATCTGAAAACTTTTATAGAACTTCCTTTCACTTTATTAGGTATTTAGTATTTACTTATCACATAGGACTCCGAATAGGGATGGCAATGGGGCAGAAAAGTAGGGCAGGGCAGGGCAGGGCTTTAATGGGGCAGGGCAGGGTTTGGCGGGTCAAAATACGTTTTTAGAAAATTTTAAATAGGGCAGGGCAGACCTGCAGGGATAGGTAAGCAGTTGTAGCTTCATTAAAAAGGTCAAAAAGTTATAAAAACTTGAATAGAATATTGCAAAACCAAAAAAAAAAAATTTTGAAAAATTTGAAGGAGAGTCTAAACAGGGTAGGGTAAGGCTGGGAAAGGCGGGTCAAAAGCTTAGCAGGTCACAGCTTGCCCTGCCCTGCCCAGTTGCCATCCCTAACTCCGAAATCACTTGATAGCACTCTTCCATTTCAATCTTTATACTTCAGTTCAATGTTTATCTTCATCTATCATGTCATTCTCTTAAAAGACAGCCTAGATATTTGAATTGTTTGCATTTAGGTACTACAATCTCGACTTAATATCACTTTAGCTTCATTCTTAAGAGGGTTACACTTCCCGAGCATATATCCTATCTCATTTCTACTTATCTGAAAATCCTCAATCTGTAAAGTGCTTCTTCACAGCTCCATTTTTTCGTTTCATTAGTCTTCAATTGACAATATCATCAGCAGGTACATGCACCATCGAACATCATCCTATAAATTATTGTTTATCTCATCCAAACATTAGTTTAATACTTTAATTAAATTCAAGCTCACAGAAGACCCTTGGTGTAAACCCACCATTATACTCAACTCCTTCCTTACCTATTTTAAAAAAATTACTAAACTCTTATATATCTCCTCCTACTGTTCACACACCTTTGATTGCTCCTTTGTACATAATCTTTATAACATTGATATATTTGGTATGAGTTCTTTATTCTAAAGTATACTTCCCTTAGCATTTCTATTACATGCTTGACTACAAAACTAGACTAATCGATCAAAAACTCAATACAACATACAATAGGAAGTTCCTGCAAAATCTATCACTTATGGTCCATTGTAAGATAATAGTAGATAATAGAATAATTGCAGCAGCAAATAAAAAGTAACATGAAGTACTGTGATAATTCATGAATATATTACCCAGTGTTTTAAAAAGCATCACTTCGTCGCTTTAAGCGAGAAGCAACGCGAAGCGACCAGCCATCACTTTTTCCTACCCGCAGAAGCGATCCAGTCGAGGAAACGCGAAACGACACAGAAGCGAGAAGCGCAGAATCGATCGCTTCTGTCCAGAGGGGTCAATTTTTTTAAAAAAAAAGTTTGGGTCTATTTTTCTATTATACAAAACATACCCCAAAGTGAAAGAGACCATTTCTTTCTCTTCTTCCCAAAATCGAACGTTGCCGCTGCTGCTAGGGTTCCATTCCAGCCACGACCAAAGACCTCCAGGTAATTTTTCTTCTTTTTTTCTTCTATCTTTTTCTTCTCCTTTTCTCTCTTCTTTCTTCTTCTTCGCGTCCAGTCGTCTGCACGGCTAGGGCAGGCGCTGTTTTTTTTTTCTTTTATTCTTCTTATTTACTCCCTCCGTTCCAATTTATGTGAATCTGTTTGACTGGGCACGGGGTTTAAGAAAAAATGAGACTTTTGGAATTTGTGGTCCTAAACAAGTCAAAAAGGGACCCAGAGTATTCGTGTGGTTATAAAAACTTCTCATTAAAGGTAGAATTGTAAGTTTAAGCAAAATTGTTTTCAAATTTAGAAAGGGATCATTCTTTTTGGAACGGACCAAAAAAGAAATAGGTTCACATAAACTGGAACAGAAGGAGTAGTATTTTAGCCTTTATTTATTAATTTTTATGTGTATTTCAGTTTATAAATTGAACTTTTTGATTATTTATATTGTGTCTTTGCAAGATTTACATTATGTTTTTTAAGATTATATTTTCAGTTTATTTGATTATGTTTTTTCTTATATCTTAATAGGAATTAAAAATGTCCCAAAGTTCGAAAGAGAAAGACCCGACTTGGCAATATAGCGACAAAGTTAATGAGAAGAATAGTACAAAAGTTATATGCAAGTTTTGTAACAAGATTACAACGGGAGGAATTTATCACTTTAAATTCCATCTTATTGGTGGCGATAGAAACGTCACAAGTTGTCCGAAATGCCCACCGAAGGTGAAGGAGGAAATAAAGAATTTTGTTGAGAGGAGGAAGGAGCAAAAAAATCAAATGAGTCATCAACCATTTGTGATTAATCTTGATGATGATAATGATGATGATGATATGGAAGAAGGTGAAGGTTTGTCACTTCCAACAAAACGGAGAAGAGATGCAATCTCTTCAAGCCATGGATCGACGGGTACGAGTAGGACTAAAGATCCTATAGATTGTTATTTCCCAAAGAAGCCAGAAGCAAAGAGTGGTGGAAAAGATGTGCAAAAAATTGCCAAGGACATTTTAAGGGATCGTGAGTTAAAGCTTTTGCACGATGGGTCTATGATGTTGGGTTCCCCTTCAATTGTGTCAACTATACTGATACTTTAGGAGACTTTATTGAGGTCGTTGGTCAATATGGACCTGAAATGAGCCTCCCACTTATCATGAAATCAGAGGTCCTTATCCAAATAAGGAAGTGGAGGAGACCAATAAAATTGTGAAGGAACATAAAGTTGTGTAGAACAAGTATGGATGCTCCATTATGATGGATAAGTGGACGGGAACAACCGGGAAAATGATTATTAATGTGTTGGTGAATTCTCCCAAGGGAAGCTTGTTTCTTGAGTCGATTGGACTCCATGTGCGGCTCATCGCATCAACTTAATATTCGGGGACATTTTCAAGGAAAAACCCTTCTCTACAGTTTTTGGCCAGGGCGTTAGGGTACATTCTTATATTGCTCAGCGGCCCTTGTTATTGAATATGAGAAGATTCACCAAACAAAAACATTTGGTGAAACCAGGCAAGACAAGGCTCGCCACTGCTTTCTTGACTTTGCATAGTATCCACTTCAAAAGGCCAATTTGAGAAAGTTGTTCATTTCACAGGAATGGAACAAGAGTAAATTTGCAAAGGAAGCTGGGGGGAAAGAAGATGCACGCATTATTCTTTCTTATTCTTTTTGGAATAATGTCCTTCATGCTCTTAAAATTGGTGGCCCTTTGATTAGAGTACTCCGTTAGGTGGATGGGGAGCAAAACCCACCAATGGGCTACCTCTATAAAGCTATGGATAGGACCAAGGAAGCTACTCAAGCATCATTCACTGATGAATGAAATATGCAAAGGTCTTTCAGATCATTGATTCAAGATGGACGGAGCAACTTCATCGACCTTTGCATGCAGCTGGACTTATTCTGAATCCGTCACTCTTTTATGATCAGTATGAGAATAATTCACTAGCTAAAGAAGTGTGGAAGGGATTCCATGAGCATGTTATTAAGTTGACCCGAGATGAAGACTTGCAAGAAAAGATAGTAAATCAGTTTGCTATTTATAAGCATGTGAAGGACTTTTTAAGCTGCGACTGGCTATTAAACAAAGAAAGACGAAGTCGCCAGGTGATCGAGTGCTTCTATATTTTATAGCTCTAACTTTTAATGTATTTTTTATACTTATTAACTCTTGAGTATTTTTTATTCACTTTTATAGTTGAGTGGTGGAACCAATATGGTGTAGAGACTCCGGATTTACAGACTTTCGCCATCAAAGTTCTGAGTTTAACTTGTAGTTCATCCGGATGTGAAAGGAACTGGAGCATTTTTGAACACGTGAGAACTAAAAAGAATGATTTCATGTTTTGAGATAAAGTAAATTATATCTCAATTGTTCTAACTCCTATTAATTAGTTGACACATCTTGTTCGCAGATTCATACAAAGAAGAGGAATTGACTAACCTTGAAGCGCCTCCATAATCTAGTGTTCAACAACAACAACAACCCAGTAAAATCCCACAAAGTGGGGTCTGGGGAGGGTAGTGTGTACGCAAACCTTACCCCTACCCCGATGGGGCAAAGAGGTTGTTTCCGATAGACCCTCGGCTCAGGAAGACGGGAATAAAACAAGAAGAGACAATTCATCAGTAACGTCAGCAAAAACCGTAGAAATAGTAACAGAAGCATAAAAACCAAAAAATAGATGACATGCAATAACAGTAACCAGTAATTAAGGTCTGGGGCTAAGAAAAACAGAAAGGATAGTATGGACTCAATATTAACCACAAGCCGTCTAAGATCAACCCTATCCAACCCCGCCTCACCCCTGATATGAAGTAGGAAAAGCTCGACTACCCCCTAGCCTACAACCCTAATGTTTGACTTCCAGACTTTCCTATCAAGAGCCATGTCCTCGAAAATCCGCAGTCGTGCCATGTCCTGCCTGATCACCTCTCCCCAATACTTCTTAAGCCGCACTCTACCTCTTCTCGTACCCACCACAGCCAACCGCTCACACCTCCTCACCGGAGCATCAAGGCTTCTCCTCCGCACGTGTCCGAACCATCTGAGCCTCGCTTTCCTCATCTTGTCATCCACAGGGGCCACGCCCACCTTCTCCCGAATAACTTAATTGCTAATCTTATTCATCCTAGTGTGCCCGCACATCCACCTCAACATACTCATCTCTGCTACCTTCATCTTCTGGATATGAGAGTTCTTAACCGGCCAACACTCTGCCCCATACAACCTGGCCGGTCTAACCACAGCTCTATAAAACTTACCTTTGAGTATCGGTGACACTTTCTTGTCACACAAGACTCCAGATGCTAGCCTCCATTTCAGCCAACCCGCCCCTATACAGTTAGTGACGTCCTCGTCGATCTCTCCGTCCGCCTGAATATCCGACCCAAGGTACTTGAAACTACCTCTCTTGGGGATGACCTGTGATCCAAGCCTCACGTCCCTGCCTACTACCCTCGACTCAGCGCTGAACTTGCACTCCAGGTACTCTGTCTTAGACCTGCTCAACTTGAAACCCTTAGACTCGAGGGCCTGGCTCCAAACCTCCAACCGCTCGTTAACACCATCCTCTCGTCTCATCAATTAGAACTATGTCATCAGCAAATAACATACACCATGGCACATCCCTTTGAATATGGTGTGTCAATGGATCCATCACCAAGGCAAATAAGAACGGGCTAAACCCATAACAACCGGGAAATGCTCCGAGTCGCCTCCCACAGTCCTAACCTTAGTCTTAGCTCCATCATACATGTCCTTGATCACTCTTATGTAGGCTACCGGCACGCCCTTCGCCTCAAGACATCTCCCGACCGAGCAAGCCTGTTAGACTTCCTTCTACCCAAACTCATCCACGAATGAAGATAATACATATTTTCATTAATTAGACAAAAACGTGATCATGTCTAAAATACCAATTCATTACCAATAGTTTTCATCATTTTTAAAGTCTCAAATGGGACAAGTAATACAACCACAACATAATATAGTTTGTCTTTCCCAGCACCAATACACAACCCACACTATGTCTACGGAGCCTCTATAGATAAAGAAGAGTACAATGATGAAGCCGGCAACAAAGCCCCGACTATACCTCAAACAGAATACACAAAGAACAAAAGATACATGACCCCGGGATGAAATGGGGCTCACCAAGTCAGCTGGGAAGAAGGTGTACTGCTATCACTGATCAATATCTCCTGTTGTGGAACCACCTGCATCCATTTAAAGATGCAGCGCCCCCGACAAAAGGGACGTTAGTACCGTCGAATAGTACTAGTATGAAAACCAAACACCAATTTAAGAATTTAAAAATACAATATGAATATGATGAATCAGGGCGACAATAGCATGATATAGCTAACCGTTTAAACCAGAGCAAGCTTATTAAGAGCTATCAATATCATATATAGGATTTAAGATGAGATCCTCTGTAACCATCTTCACGCAAAGCGGCCCCGCCGCCTCACCCGATGTATGCAGGTGGAGGTGTAAGTACAATACCACAACTCTACTCAAGCGGCCCTGCCGCCTCACCCCAATGTATGCGGGTGGATGTATAACCACCGTACCAAGAACCTACACAAAGCGGCTATACCGCCTCACCCCAATGTATGCGGGTGGAAATGCATCAACGATACCAATACCAACACAAAGCGGCTATGCCGCCTCACCCCAATGTATGCGGGTGGAAATGCATCAACGATACCAATACCAACACAAAGCGGCTATGCAGATACCAATATCAACAGAAAGCGGCTATGCCGCCTCACCCCAATGTATATATGTGGGTGGTGGTGCCACAACAATACCAAAACTATACACAAAGCGGTCGTACCGCCTCACCCCAATGTATGCGGGTGGAGGTGCAGTCCCACAATACCATAATCCCTACACAAAGCGGTCATGCCGCCTCACCTCAATATATGCGGGTGGAGGTGTATCACAATCACAATCTCTATACCATAATCCCCACACAAAGCGGTCATGCCGCCTCACCCCCAATATATGCGGGTGGAGGTGTATCACAATCACAATCTCTACACAACTTGGCATAATAACTTTCACATAAATCACGACTTGAAATTATAACATGTGGATACACAATCCATAGTTTGGAACACATCCTCAATTTATAATGCAATATGATAAGAGCATTTGAACACGAATTGAACATATATCTTTATTACAAAACTTATCGGAATACTCGATTTGTAATCAACATCTTGCAACTTACAAGGATAATGGGAATTCCAATTCTTAAAGAAGAGTTTAGCCAACATACCTCACTTGAGCTTCCTTACACTCTAAATGTTCTGGAATTTTTAGCAACTTCAATCTATTGTAGAAATATAACAAGTTGAACCAAAATTAGGACGATGATCATGGTTCTAGCTCATTTGAGTATTTTATCAAATACTAGGTGTGCATAAGGTTTCAAATTCCTTTTATGGAGAATTCCATCATCCCACAACCCAATCTTTACCATGCCTAGTTCAACAATCTTCCTACACCCCTTGATATCACATGCATGTAAAATAAACAACTTTCATGCCCAAAAATTATCTTGCTCATTACCCATTTTCATAAAATTTCGAAATTAGGGGTTAGGTTGTAGAATCTTACCTCTAGGATGAAGACCTAGTGAGTTTCCCTTCTTAATCTTCCAAAACTTGAGCAAGAATTGAAGAACAATTATTGAAGAACACCTTCTCACTCTAGGGCACTCTCTCTCACTCTAAAATGTCAGATTATACCTCAAAAATGGCCCAAAGAGTGTATTTAACGAAATAGGGTCGGGTTTTAAAAATCCAAAAAATGAAACTCCGGAACAGGTTCTGCGAGCGATCGCATATGCGATCGCATAATCAGTATGCGGACCGCATATCGGTCGCATAATTGCTGACCAAAACGACCAAAAATCTGTCTGTGTCTGCGGTCACTATGCGGCCCGCATAACAGTTATGCGGTTGCATAGTCGACCGCAGAATTGCATCCAATCTGGCCCTCTCCTGCCTCACTTCTGCGGCCATTATGCGGCCCGCAGAGTGGTTCTGCGGTCGCATAATGAACCGCAGAAACGCACTTTTCCGCCAAAAATTTTCCTTTACTTTCCGGTGCATTGATCAACCCAAAAAGTTCGAGCCGCGGCTCGCAAACTCGCTGCGAAGAATTTCTATAATACTTAACACGTAAAACCAATTCGGCACCACGAAACATTATTTTCTTTTGCAAAATTTTACGGGGCCTTACAGTAAGCTACCGGCACACCCTTTGCCTCAAGACATCTCCAGAGCACCTCCCTAGGGACCTTGTCATACGCTTTCTCCAAGTCAATAAACACCATGTGCAGATCCTTCTTCTTATCCCTGTACTGTCCCACCAGCCTCCTAATAAGGTGGATAGCTTCTGTAGTTGAGCGACCCGGCATGAACCCAAACTGGTTGTCGGATATAGACACCATCTTCCTCACCTCCACCACCCTCTCCCAAACTTTAATGGTATGGCTAAGTAACTTGATACCCCTATAATTGTTACAACACTAGATATCACCTTTGTTCTTGTACAACGGTACCATTGTACTCCACCTCCACTCATCCGGTATCCTCTTCATCCTAAAAATTACATTGAACAACCCAGTCAGCCACTCTAAGCCTGCTCTACCCACACACTTCCAAAACTCAACCGGAATTTCGTCTGGCCCGGGCACTCTACCCCTACTCAGCTTACGCAAAGCCCCCACGACCTCCTCCACCTTAATGCGCCTGCAATACTTAAAGTCTCGCGGACTCTCCGAATGCCCCAAATCCCCTAGCACTATATCTCGGTCCCCCTCCTCATTTAGAAGACCATGAAAGTACGTCTGCCATCTCTGCTTAATCTGGGACTCCCCCATCAATACTCTAGTGTTCATAAAATACAATAGAGCATTGAGGCGTCGCTACAACCACCGCAATCTAATTGATCCAATTCTTTTGGACAATATTGATGAGGCTAATGAGTGGCTAACCGGAGTCTCCGAAAATTGTGAAGATGAAAAAGTATTTGAAGGCGACTCTAATTTCACTTGGGGTGATGTTGCGGAGGTTAGTGGAGTTGGGGAGAACCCTTATGGTTTAAGGGGGAATACTTCAAGTTCAAGCTCGAATAGGAAGGGAAAAAGTGTGGCTACTACAAGTCGATCCCTAATTGATGAAGATGAAAGTGATCATGAAGAGGAAGAGGAGGGGGAAGAAGAAGATGACGAGCAATATGAAGATAATAGAGGATTCAAGATTTTGACAATCTTGAAGAAGAACAAGAAGAGTAGAAGAATAAGATGTTGATTCTAGTAATTTAGTGGTTTTGATTTTGCTTGTCCTATGGTTTATCGAGTTTTGTGGTACCTACTTTTAAGCTTTTAAATTGAACTTTTTGATTACTTATATTGTCTCGTTGCAAGGTTTACATTATATTTTTTAAGAATTGCGCTTCACTTCAATGCAGCGTGCGCTTCGCTTCGCTTCGCTTTTTGAAGCGAGGCGAGCCCCTATCGCTTTTTTGCGTTTCTCGCTCTCAAAAACACTGATATTACCTTTTTTCATATCTACAATCTTCAGAAGAAAAATAATTTTGTTTAGCCAGTTTTCTAAGTAGAAGAAGAAGAAAATTCATAATTAATAAAAAAAGAAAAAAGAGAAAAAAAAAAGAGAGAGAGAAGCTCTTATACATAGGGATCAACATATGTAGTTAGGTACCATTCTTTTATTTACAATGGGCACAAACTACTAATGCAATTAGCACATATCTTAGGGAAAACAGCACAAGCAATATGTTTCTTATCGACTAATTTCCAGCAATTGCAGTTGTGATATACTACGAGAACAAGAATAAATACCTTTCTGCCATCTCCCAACTGGTGCTTTGATACTATGACCTATATAATTTTCTCGATGTTTATCGACCTTCACATCATCCCAGCTAAATTCTGTTGCAGCAAAGAAATTATACATTAGGAACACTACATAATAGGACATAGGCATAACAGTTTGATTCTCCAAAAACAAGATAATTTTATGCAAGAACAACCTATGCCATCTACAAAAAGACTTCATTAAGCGTGTCTGAACTAGATAGCATCGTAACTCAAAATTCAATTTTTTTCCTGATAAAAGGTAAGTATGATCATTACTCGAAACTCATGACTCTAGGAAGAGCTTAGATATACTGATCCTCACATCCGTGTATCTATCTCCTCATTTTTTGTTGCAGAGAGTTGGATTAGTAAGGCAGAACCCCAAAAAAAGGAGCAACATTCAGATAAGGGAAAATGTAAAAAGGCAGAAAAAATATGTATGACAAGCAGGACTGGACACCAAGATAGCTGACCAGATCTAGCTGCATCAATAGATAGCAACTAATTTCTTGTAGCACATACATGATTCACCCCATACAAGCAGCACGTACAAGAAAACTTCCGAATCTAACAAATTGAAACATGGACTTAAAATATACATACATCAAATTATCAGAAAACAAACATGCATTGAACACCACCTCCTCTGCCTATCACCCAAAAATAAAAGAAAGAGAATGATTGCGGCAACTCTTTGCTTTATTCGGTTAAGTAACCCTTTACACAATATTCCTACTTCCTAGATCACAAACCCATATCCTTTATCCTTTTAAACCCTAGAGTCCTAGACCTGATGTATAACCCACCAAGCTAGAAAACCTGAATTTTAAACCCCAGAGTCCTAGTCCTTGGATTGAAGCATAGTCATCGTAATTGTTGTTGTTGAACCATGAGGTCACAAGTTCAAATCCCGGGGGAGACAAAAAATACTACTAGGAATTTCTTTCCATCCGCCTAAGCTTTGGTGCGCAAAGTTACCCGATAACTAGTGGGAGGTAGTAGCTACCTGACAAGCTGGCTCAGACACCACTTATCATAAAAAAATTTAGTAATAGTTGTTTATAACTCCTAAAAGTTTTCCATTCTAATCCTACTTTTGAGTGCTGGGCGAAAATCTGGTTTTGTTTATCACGACAATAAATCTACATAATATAATTCCACGATTTAAGATTTCTCGAATAAGCCTTCTCATTTAACTGCTAATTTCAAATTCAACACACAATAAAGAAGACTCGTTTTTTGTAGGAAGGGGTGATTTTTCCCAATTATTGACCCGATAAGCCATAAAAGGAAATTAGACTCACAATTAAAGGGGAAACCCAATATTACGAGAGATGGGAAAGAGAGGGAAATGAAAGCTTACGATCTCGACCACCGCGAACGCCACCTCTAGTTGGATGATACATCTTTTGCCCCTTTCTTCTAACCTTGGATTTCAATTGCAGGAATGAATCCAAAAACCGAGGTACTGAAGAGGAAAATAGGATATTGGCTGTTTCGCCGATGGTCGACCCACAATAAGTCGCAATTATTGGATGCGATTTATAAGTCCTATGCACTCTATAACACGCATTTATGTCTTTTTATTTTTTTTGGTTTTTCTTATAAGCTAAAAATGGGTTATCACTTATAATTTATATGCTGTTCTATATCTCCATGAATCTAGGAACTTTTGCTTGCATTGTATTATTTGGTCTACGTACCGGAACTGATAACATTCGAGATTATGCAGGATTATACACAAAAGATCCTTTTTGGCTCTCTCTTTAGCCCTATGTCTCTTATCCCTAGGAGGTCTTCCTCCACTAGCAGGTTTTTTCGGAAAACTCTATTTATTCTGGTGTGGATGGCAGGCAGGCCTATATTTCTTGGTTTTAATAGGACTCCTTACAAGCGTTGTTTCTATCTACTATTATCTAAAAATAATAAAGTTATTAATGACTGGACGAAACCAAGAAATAACCCCTCACGTGCGAAATTATCGAAGATCCCCTTTAAGATCAAACAATTCCATCGAATTGAGTATGATTGTATGTGTGATAGCATCTACTTAATAAACACTCTTTTGGTCAAGCTTGTAAAAGATATCTCCTAAAAATTTTGTTACGACCTGTTTGAAATTTTCAAGATCAAAACAATTCTTATCCACATTTATTTTATAAGTGTACAGAGATAATTCTTTTTCGTGTGATTTTATATTTACCTTATTATCGTTTTACGCCTTCAATCGCCATAATTTATTGTGTAGTGACCAGTGCATGTAGAGATTGTTTGATTGATTGTATTGAAGTATATAATATCAACATTAAATCTTGCATAAGATAGTTTGATTGATTGTATTGAAGTATATAATATCAACATAAAATCTTGCATAAGATAGCATAGTGTTTGGTTGGATGTATATGAAAAAATAATTGTGTATAACTAATGCAACGTTTTGGCAATTTTACTAAATTATAGAAGAATTTATTATTTTATGTGAGATAAAATATATATTAACAATGTAAGAATTACACTATTTAAAATTTAAAATCTTCTTTAAAATAAACAATGTATTTTTAACATTTTTTCATAATTATTGTTATATAACAATTTCTTTATTAATAATATTAAATAAAAATTCTTATATTATCAGCTTCTCGTGTAATTAGCTCATGAACCAAACAACCGCTTAGAAGATTAACAGAGGTCATGATCACCGTTCACCGAACAATGTCTAATTAGGGGTGTTCGTTGGTCGGTATGGTACGTTAGACATTTCGGTTCGGTATTTTTGGTATTCGATTTCTTAAAATGCTACACTAATACCGTACCTAATTATATTCGGTATGGTTTGATTTTTCTCCTTTCGGTTTTGTGATGGTAGGCCAGAATCTCGTATTTTAGTCATACTTTGCTCTCTAATTACTCCATTTTACTTGCGTTTGAGCTTAAATGATAGTGAATTATACTTATTATGTGTTTTATGCCTTGCAAGAAGTGATTCCGAGTTAAAAAGATAATCGGGAGCTAAATCGAACAAGTTGGAGCTTTGAAGTCTGAGTAAAAGCCAAATGAATTAAATTAGGATCGCATTTTGGGGTCGAGGACCAAGTCTAGATATCAAAAATTGAAGAAACAAAAATACTCTGTAAACAATACACAGCCGCGCCACATGGGGCGCAACTGGGTGCGGCGCGGCTATGCAAATGTGCTAACTCTGTCAGGAATTAGCTTCTGTAAAGGTCCACCGGTATCCCGCATGGGGCGGCGTGCCCTGCGCAGTGCTAGTATATTTTTTCAGAGTACTTCCTAGTTTGGCTAGGAAAGGATAGTTTCATCCGGGCCCGTTTCCATGTGATATAAATACATCAAAAACATGATTTTTAGAGGACTTTTGACCTTTGAAGCTTTGGGAGAGCATTGGATTGTAACATTGGATTGATATTTTCTTACTCTTTAATTATATTTGTGATAACTTTCTCCATATCTATGGAGTAGTTTACTGTCACACCCCAAACTTGGAAAGGCGTGGCCGGCACCCAGTGCCATATTCGGCCCGAGCGTACCACTCTGTAACTGTGAACACTGGAGGAGTAACCTTCAACTTAGTCCGATGAGGCCTACCTTCAAACTGACAATACCAATCAAGGCTGATGAGGCCATATTCTGTATAATCTGAAAATAACATCTCTCTTATTTGAGGGGTAAACATACCCAAGAGCTCATATACATAACTTTGCAGGTCGACGTGGCCGCCATGAATGTCTCCAACTAGTAATACCAAACAAACATATACACAGGGCTGGAAAAGCCACAATACTGACATACAAAATACACAAGGCTCGTCTACAAGGCTCTAGAGATAACTGAATTATATCATGGTCAGGACATGGCCTCGACCTACCCATCAAACTTGTATGTATAAAATTGACTCTAAAGTCTAGACCCGGTAACTCCAAGGAAGTGGAGCTTACCAACCAAGCTGATGTTTGACTTTGTCTACTAGGAAGGTCTATCCAACTGTCTATCAGGACCTGCGGACATGAAATACAGTGTCCCCAGCAAAAGGGACGTCAGTACGAAATAATATATAAAGCATGTAAGGCAACAAAATAACTGAAAGCTGAAATAAAATTGATAATATAATACCTGAAAATAACATGGAGTCAAAAATGATCTGAAGCTATACTTACCTGATGATACTGCCTAAACTCTTTCAATATAGTAAGTAAAATAGTTGTCCAGCCCTATAAGGCTCGGTATGTGTAACTGCTCGGTCGTAGTAGGCTCGCTCATAGGTGCTCGACCATACTAGGCTCTGTATCTCGGCCATTCTGAGCTCGCTCATAGGCGCTCGGCCATAGTAGGCTCGGTATATAAATTACCATCTGATCAGAGGTTGCCCAATAGGGGCCTGCCTACCGATTATAGCTCGATGGTGGTGAAAATAGTGTCGGCCATACTAGGCGCTGTATCTCGACCAACTTGTCTCGCGCATAGGCGCTCGGCCACATTAGGCTCGGTATATAACTTACCATATGATCAGAGGTTGCCCAATAGGGGCCTGCCCATGTAATTTTATATATATATATATATATATATATATATATATATATATATATATATATAAGAGAGAGAGAGAGAGAGAGAGAGAGAGAGAGAGACCCTCTGCTCTCTTGACTAGAAGGAAATAATACCTAACTGAATATAAAGTCCCGATAACGGAGAATTCTGTAACTTATGAGACTAAGATAATGTATATAAATTCAGGAACATGAACTTATCTTTATGTCTCGTTATCAAACACATGTAATTATAGGATCATGCCAAAATGATGAAAAGATTTAGCCTTAACATGCCTTAACATACCTTAACCCCGTTGAGTCCTTAATACCTTCCAAGCAATTCTTCAAACAACTCAACTCCTACCATAGCATAAATAGATTCAAAATCAGTGTTGAGTAAAGGCTAAGTCCGCAACTTAAACTAGTAGCTCGTTTATATAAATTTAGGCAGCATCTCCCCTAAAACAAGGGCCTCCTCCAATACCATATACCAACAACAACAGCCAGAGCTATACAATGAGAACAACATCAACAGTAGGGCACAAAATATTTCATTAACAAGTCATCAACATATCATCCTTTTAGCACCCTTAAACCCCATTATTCATTTTTGAACTTAATAATATATTTAGTATAATAACCAATTCCTTTTAAAGTATTTCCAACCTTCTATTCAATTTCAAAGTTATCCGAAATAGCCCAACACAAGATAATATCACAGTGAACAACTTTCAAGTGATTTATAGCCATTTCTTTTTCTAGTCACCAATTTCCTCAACAAGATTGACATGTAAAACAACATAATCACACTAACAATATCATAGCCAACTTATTTTCCATAATTTCCATCCACTTAAAGTTCATATGAGCAACTTTCAAATCAATCCATCAAGAACAACAACATCTCAAGCTAATCCAAGTCTTATCTTGTAGTTTATCATCCTAACAACTTAACCAACACACAAGAAAGCTTAAGCACAATTAGTAGGCTGCTATACTCACCTTAACCAGTAGCAACAACTTAAAATTTCAGTCAAACACAGCCCACAACTATCCTCAATGACAACACAACCTCAAAGAGGTGTTGTTCTTCACTAGAACTAACTTTTGATGTTGAAATATGGTGTAATCACTTTGGAATCACTTCTAACACTTATGGTATCTGTTTAGGAGGGTTAGTAGGAGTGTAGGGGCGATTTGGGTCAAAATATGAGTAATAAAGGTCGTCCAAATCATTTTTAAAGTGAAGTAGGTCGACCACCTCCTAAGTGTGTCCCATTGGGAGCTGCTTGCGCATTCTAGCGAAAACGCAAATATCTCTGTACTCCGATATCGTATTGATAAATGGTTTAATGCATTAGAAACTAGAATCGTAGATATTCAATTTTATATGTGGATAATTCAGTAATTTCAAGTATAATGGAGAAAAACTTAGGTATATTTGACCTAATTTTTAGCTCATTTATGAATGTAACATGACCTTTGCCGACTTTTGTTTCACAACTCGCTTGACTTCGAAACATAACACACGACTATCATATGACTAAATAACTCATAAACTAACCTCCTTGCCATGTTAAGCACCCTATTATCACCCCAAAAGTACATGTTATAACATTCCCAACTTGTCGACTTTCGACAAAACTTATCTTCTTCAATTTGTTTAGCTTCTTAGCCTTCCAACTTTTTTGGTAACTTGTTATCCGTGATCTTAAATATTTTTAATCTCCTAGGTAACATTATTAACTTACTTTATGTACTTTCAAGGACGATCTCAGTTTTGGGCTTGCATTAATTGGCTTACGACGTACTCTCACGTACGAAAATATGGGGTGTAACATTATTTCCCCCTTTGGAACATTCGTCCTCGAATGTTGACTGATGTGCTTATTAGTCTCATAACCTATAGCTCTTATGAATACTTTAATATTGTACTTGCCATCTAGGCAACTATTCCGTAAATAAATCCAAAGGTCAGGGCATTCCCTTCTTTAGGCCTCTTTCTCACACCATGACATGTGGTCAGAATTCTTCCAATCTCGTAACTCTTGCTACCTTTTGTCATGCAGCCAGTACTACTTTGTCCTTATATGTGCACCTATGCAACTCTTCACTCCTTTTTCCTCTATCTTTTATCTAAACTCTAGGCCTCACTCTGTGAACATATACAAAATTATGACAAGTTGTCCCTATGGGCATCTATAGGTGTACTGAAGTTCTTCGCTCGGTACTTTGTCAAACTTACGACTATTGCTATATCTTGTTTCATAGCCTCAATTATATATCCTTATGGATTTACTGCATCTAGGTAGGTCAGACTATACAATAACACTTACTTCAATTTTTATTATTACCGAGGTCTGCTACTAACTCCGGGTTTCTCTTTCGTTGCTTATCCTATATGTATAAATCTAAGTCCTTTAATGCTTCCTTATTACTGTTCATCTAAAGAATGACATCCTAATCTCCTCTCATACTTTGGAACTTTAATCCATCTACTGTTGATTCGCCTTAATATTGATCTATAATCTATTATTGATAACTTGAAACCTCTTATGCAATACATTGTCACTAGGACTCACGTCTCATCGAGGAAACATCTGAAGTTATTTGCTTAATCCACCTAGGGTCGATACAATACTTCAATAACCATATCTCATGGCATCCCAAAGTGATTCATCTTATGGGGGTATTCTAATCCCATGCAATTCATTAAATCCCTTCTCTTTGAATCAATACTCAATCGACGGCCTAAATGTCACCTTTTCACTCACCTTTTCGTATCATTACTCCTGTCTATCTAAAACCTTGTCGCTCTACCATACTTTAGCTTGCGACCTTCACGTATCTATTTATACTACTCGCAAACTTTATTTAACTTGCTAGCACCATAGATTTCCTTATGCTATTCTGGAACCTCAAGCGAGACATCACGTTGTCTCTAAATCTTCTTTACTCTTTTAACTAGACCTCTCAATACCTGGAAATCATAGGCTAGAAGATATTGTACTGACAATACCACTATCATTTCTGGATACTGAATCACAATGCTTCTAGCCCTCTATCTGAAGTATGGATTATTCACAACCTTCTGCACTTGAGTATCTCGTAATTTATTTATCTTTACCATACTTACCTTTAAATCTCGAATCGTATCTTATGTCTCTTTCATAACCTCCCTTCCACATAGGTGGAATTCACATCCACATCTTAAAACTCTACTATAATACTTACACCTCTGGTGCATACACAATCCGGTGGGAGCTTCATACTGACTTCTTATGAGGCTGGTACTCTTCTAACTAGCTTTATCGTATATCCATTATAGAATATAGTTATTGTACTATCTCTCTTGTACCTCTGATATTAAGAGTGATTCTTCAATGTTCTCAATCACGATTTCTATAATTATCTAGGTCTAATAATCAGACTCCTGATTTACTTAGCTGATGTAACTCTTTAGTTTTCTCTTCTCTCTTAGCCTTTAAATAGGCGTAAGCTATCTTCCGATCTGCAGCTCAGGGTATTAGTTATTACTTTAGCCTTTCATGGACGCTATGGAACATCCGTGATATAACCTTCTAACAATTCAAGCCTTTGTCTCTGACATGGACTCAATTCTTTCTTTCAACTTATATTGGAGTCTCCTATAGCTGTATGAATGGAAACATATATGCTGCATGGATAATACTCTGAATCTTAAGTGCATTCATAACGTAACTAACTCTGGGTCATTTATCGAATAATTACTTTCGTTTCTTCTCAGCTTTCTTTAAACGTAAGCAATTACTTATCCTGGTCTTTCTGGCACTTGTTGCATAAATACTTAGCCTTATCTTAGTTCCCACGCATGCTGGAATATTATGTAACTCATATGATTACGGATATTACTTTTGATTTTCTTTACTTGCCGTTTATTAGCCACGATAGGTGCCACTTTCTTGTGGAGTGCATACAATATTGTAGTGAGACTGTTGTTACAAGACCATTTCTTCTTCAAATTACTATACTTAGGTTGAAGCCTTCTTCCTTATTTCCTCAAGTAGTCTTTTGTTGTGGTACTTAGGGAAGACTCTCTGACACTTGTAAAGCTGCGAGCTTATTACATCATATACCCGACGGAATTTTTGATATTCTTACTAACCTATAAATATCCTCAGTTTACATACCTCCATACCCTTGTTCTCATAGGGTTACTGCTGAACTCAAGTTTTTTATTGTCTCCCCCGTGGCACTCTCTTTTATTTCTGTAACACTTATACGAAAACTATAACTACCTCAACTCCTATCCGAATATTTCTCAAGGATTACGATGTCGTATATGCGAGACTGAACTCCCTATGTTGTGGTTCACTAGGTTTATCTTGCACGATCTGCTGATTTATTTGTATCCTCTTGTCTAGCCATAACTAGGCTCTTCCTAAATCAACTACGAACTACTCATTGGTCCATTCTCATATCTATATTCCGTGTAATCTCTCTTGGGTTGTTTCCTTTGTCTTAACTTACCTCTCGCACTGGATCCTTATGTATCAAGTGTTCATTCGCACTTATTTATCAATAACATCCAGGGAGGGAACCCTTACTGCATCTCCCTGCCATCGTGCTTGTATAATGTTCTGGAGTCATAACATATATGTAGGAACTGAATAAATGCAATCTCATCCCTTTTGCCTTTTTACCGCATTCTTATTTTTACTATTCCATAGTTACATCTTCATCTTTGGCATCTTTTCACAACTTCACTGACTCTTACTCGCCTTGCGGTAACCCTTCTGTACCAAGGATAACTGAATTCCTTACGCACGAGGGTGACACCTAGTGTAACTGGCACACTTAGTCCCTTAAGCTTAACTCTGCTCACAGTGCTTGTTTTAGGGAAGCATATTCTAGAATAACCGTTAAAGGTTATTCTTCTGTTGTCTATTCTATTTTTGTCGGAACGTGGTCTCTGAAATTCTCATGATGTCGACTATTATCAAATCCTTTGGTCCCTAATTCATGTTCGATTTATCTTGTTTACTAGCCTATGCTAATTTCTATTACTTCGGGGGGTCTAACTTAGCCTTCTGGCAATTATGTTGGAGTCGCCAACTCATTTTCTCGAAATGAGGATATGATTTTATGGCTTATACTCTTTTATTGTCTCAAGGCATGTCACCTCTTATCTTTTCCTTCACTTGACTATAGACTCTGCCATCCCATCATATTTTGATATACCGTTATCACCCATTTATCACATCTTACTCACAATACTTCAATTACTCTATTTTTATTCTCCTGCTAATATTTTTGTCTATTACCTTATTCTGAAAACTTCAACAAAATATTCTTTCGCTTTTAGCTCCCCTTGCTCTATCTCACTAGCTCTTCGGGTCGCCTAACATTCTCTTTTTACCAGGGGCAGGAGTCATACTAAGGTAAATAGTTATCCCTTCTAGGATTCCAGTGCTTATCTTCTAAAGTTTCTGAACATTCTAGTATTCACACACATCTGGGTGTCTCGCAAGTAGAACTATTATTACGCTTGCAATATCCTTCGAAAATGTCATCTAATGCTTACAATTCATCCACCATTTTGGTTTACTCTAACCCCAGCTGGATCCTGATATCACATCCTTCTCGTAAACTATATATGTTAGCTCTCATAGGGCATAACTGAGATGGGTGTGGCCAATTGTAAATACCCTTGTTACTATTGAAGATAACTTAGAATGCTTATATTTCTCTGCCTGAATTGTAAATACTGATAATCTTCAATAATTTGGTACCTCGTACCCTCATTCACCTTGCTTTTGTTACCTATTGAAACTTATTCTCTTACCTTCTGATACTCTCATGGCCTGCTATTCGCGAGGTGTGTTTGATATTCCCATCTTAGGGTCTTAAGCTAGATATTTGCACGTTTGATATGCACGATCTCATAGGGCCTCAAATAGGGCTACGTCTTTAATCTCTCTCTCTCTCTCTCTCTCTCTCTCTCTCTCTCTCTCTCTCTCTCTCTCTCTCTCTATTAGTGCCCTTACATGTTGTTATATTAGCCCTCTGGCTCTACTAGTGCACAACACATCTATAAACAACGCTCTACTAGACACGACTTGTATACTCCCTATGATAGAACTACTCTAATACCAAATTTGTCATGCCCCAAACCTGAGGAGGCGTGGCCGGCACCTGGTGCCATACTCGGCCCGAGCGTACCACTCTGTAACTATGAACTCTGGAGGGGTAACCCTCAACATAGTCCGATGAGGCCTACCTTCAAACTAAGAATAACAATCAAGACCGATGAGGCCATATTCTATATAATCTGAAAATAATATCTCTCTCATTTGAGGGGTAAACATATCCAAGAGCCCATATACTTAACTGTGCAGGCCGATGTGGCCGCCATGAATGTCTCCAACCAGTGATACCAAACAAACATATACATAGGGCTGACAAAGCCACAAGGACTCGTCTACGAGCCTCTAGAGATAATTGAACTGTATCATGGTTGGGACATGGCCTCGACCTACCCATCAAACCTGTATATATATAATGGACTCCAAAGTCTAGACCTGGTAACTCCAAGGAAGAGGAGCTTACCAACCAAGCTGATGTTTGACTTTGTCTACTGGAAAGGTCTATCCAACTATCTATCAGGACCTCCAGGCATGAAATGCAGCGTCCCCAGCAAAAGGGATGTTAGTACGAAATAATGTACCGAGTATGTAAGGCAACAGAATAACTGAAAGCTAAAACTAAACTGATAATATAATAACTGAAAGTAACTGGGAGTCAAAAATAATCTGGAGCTATACTTACCTGCTGATACTGACTCAACTATTTCAATATAGTATGTAAAATAGTTGTCCGACCTTATAAGGCTCGGTACGTGTAAATGCTCGGCCGTAGTAGGCTCGCTCATAGGCGCTCGGCCATACTAAGCTTTGTATCGCGACCTATCTCGGCTCGCTCATAGGCGCTCGACCATATTAGGCTCGGTATATAAAATATTATAATACTATATATATATATATATACACACACACACCCTCTGCTCTCTTGACTGGAAGAAAATAATACTTAACTGAATATAAAGTCCCAATAAGGGAGAATTCTGTAATTTATGAGACTAGGATAATGTACATAAATTTAGGAACATGAACTTCTCTTTATGTCTCGTTATCAAACACATGTAATTATAGAATCATGCCAAAATGACGAAAAGGTTTGACCTTAACATACCTTAACCCCGTTGAGTCCTTAATACCTTCCAAGCAATTCTTCAAATAACTCAACTCAGTCTACCATAACTTAAGGAGATTCAAAATCAAGTGCTGAGTAAAAGCTAACTCCGCAACTTAAACTAGTAGCTCGTTTATGTAAATTTGGGTAGCATATTCCCTATAACAAGGGACTCCTCCAATACCAACAACAACAACCATAGCTATACAATAAGAACAACGTCAACAATGGTGCAAAAAATATTTCATTAACAAGTCATCAACATATCACGATGAGCGGCAAGCTTGAATTCCTTTAGCACCCCCATTATCATTCATTCTTGAACTTAGTAATATATCCAGTATAATAACCAATGACTTTTAAAGGATTTCCAACCTTCTATTCAATTTCAAAGTTACCTAAAATAGCCCAACACAAGATAATATCACTGTGGACAACTTCCAAGTGCTTTATAGCCATTTCCTTTTCTAGTTATCAATTTCCTCAACAACATTGACATGTAAACCAACATAATCATACTAAAAATACCATAGCCAACTTATTTTCCATAATTTCCAGCCACCTAAAGTTCATATGTGCAACTTTCAAATCAATCCATCAAGAACAATAACATCTCAAGCTAATCCAAGTAATATCTTATAGTTTATCATCCTAACAACTTAACCAACATACAAGAAATCTTAAGCACAATTAGTAGGTTGTTATACTCATCTTAGCCAGTAGCAACAACTTGAAATTTCAGTCAAACACAGCCCACAACTATCCTCAATGACAACATAACCTCAAAGAAGTGTTGTTCTTCACTAGAACTAACTTTTGATGTTGAAATATGGTGTAATCACTTTGGATTCACTTCTAACCCTTATGGTATATGTTTAGGAGGGTTAGGAGGAGTGTAAGGACGCGTTTGGGTCAAAAAATGAGAAATAAAGGTCGTCCGAATCATTTTTAAAGTGAAGTAGGTCGACCACCACCTAAGTGGGTCCCCTTGGGAGCTCCTTGCGCAGCCTTGAGAAAATACAAATATCTCTCTACTGTGATGTCGTATTGACAAATTGTTTAATGCGTTAGAAAATAGACTCATAGATATTCAATTTGGTAGGTGGATCATCAAGTAATTCCAAGTATAATGGGATAAAAGCTCAGCTACATTCGACCTAATTTTCAGCACATTTATGAATGTAACTTGTGATGACCTTTACCAACTTTTGTTCCACAACTCGCTTGACTTCAAAACATAACACACGACTATCATATGACTAAAATAACTCATAAAATAACATCCTTGTTATGTTAATAACCCTAGTATATGTTACACCCCATATTTTCGTACATTAAAGTATGCCATAAATAAATTAATGAAAGCTCGAAAATGAGATGCTACATCCAGCATTTTCGAACGTTAAATTTTCGTCGTAGGTTAATCGACGCAAGTTCGGGAATGAAATTTATTTTCTGATTATAAGCATTATGCTATTTTAAACAAGTGATGAGTAAATTAGTGAAGGTGAGAGGATAAGCAAATCGAAGAAAATAAATTTCGTCGAAGTTTGATATTTTGGGATAAAATATGGCCCGAGCTAAAATACCCGATATTTATGGACTAGTACCATACAAGGTACCACATGGCCATGATAGTAAGGTGTATAAAGTGTGTTAAAAGTGAGTAGTATTTTAAGTAATTTGAGATAATTCTTAATTACGTGGGTAATTAGTTAATTATTGGGTAATGAAATATTACCCAATTAATTAAAGATTAATGGTTGATTAATAATGATTTTGGATAAAGTTTGAACTCCATAACGTGGCAGCAAACCCATCTAAGGATTGTGACTCATAAGTCACTATGATTATGTGGAAAGACTTAAAGAGCATGAGTCATACTCATTAAATAAAGAAATGGGCATTTTGGCTTCTTTGGACATTAGATATTTAAGTAGTAATCTGATAATGATTTCTTAATTGAAAGGTGGCATCATAAGTGAGTACGTGTAAGTCATTTAGTATTTGTCTTCATTGGACTTAAAGAAACAAACTAATAGATCTTATAACATTTATCCTAATTCAACCATTTCAAACAGAACACTCAATCTAGCAAGTTTTTTGTAAGAAGTCTTATAACATCTTCCTAATTTAAGCATTTCAAACAGACACTACACTTAGCAAGTTTTCAACAAATTTCATTCTCAAAAAACACTTCAAATTAGATTCTAAACCTTACACTAGCAACGTGATTCTTAAAACTCCTACACACAAAAAAAATCCAACGAGAATTATTGAAATCATAGCAACATAAAAATTTACGGTTCTAAAGGAGTACGGTGCGATTTTTTTCAAGAACATCATACGGACGTTTTCCTAATCCGGGTATGTTAAGGCTATCCCTTCTTTCTTTTTGGCATGATCCAAATGATACAAACGAAACGAGAAAAATACGCAACTTTCATAAATGACTCTATTCATAAAAATACTAGGGGTGTCTATATTCTTAAGTCCCCATGTGAATTATTATTATTATATCCTCTGTTCATGGGTTCCAGAAAAATATGTATTTGATAAAGTTTGTCCAAAAGGAATATTAATTTTATGATATTCGAAAAATCTTATTAACGTATTTATTATGCATTTCATGCATTTATACATGTACATTGACCCATGACGAGAAGGCGTTATATACGCGTATATTATATGTATATGGGATATGGGAAAAGGTTAAGGCGTTATATACGCACCACCAACTGATCAGCTAGTATACGTTGATGATTTTGCCCATAGTGGCTGAGATGATATGATGGGATGCCCTCAGAGGCTTGATGATGTTATGTACGCATATACCTATGTATGGTATTGCATTTATACGCACATGCATGACATTATAAATTTTTCATGATTCACAGAGCTATTCAGAATTACAGGTTGAGTTCTTTACTCCATGTTTCTTTTATGTCTTTTATATACTATTGTTATACCTTGCATACTCGGTACTTTATTTGTAATGACGTCTTTTTTTCCTGGGGACGCTGCGTTTCATGCTCGCAGGTCCCGATAGATAGGTTGAGAGTTCTCCTAGTAGGCTATCAGCTCATGAGAAGGTGTTTGTGCACTCCACTTGCTCCGGAGTTGCCTATTTGGTCAGTATGATTTGAATATGTATTGTTTGGTATGGCGGGGCTCTGTCCCGACCTTTATGATATTTATGTACTCTTAGAGGCTTGTAGAAAGGATGTCATGTATACGGATACTAGTATGGCCTTATAGGCCAGTACGTCATACATATAAGTCAGTATATCAAGTTGGGTCACCCTATATTGAGTATTTCCTTATGTTTTATTCTACTTATCTCACGACAGCCTCTCCATCTCAATTACCTATGATAGTATGATACAAAAGATACATTACGTTTGTACTCGGTTGAGTAAGGTACCGGGTGCCCGTCGCGGCCATCGGCTTGGGTCGTGACAGAAGTGGTATCAGAGCAGTTCTGTCCTAGGGAGTCTACAAGTCGTGTCTAGTAGAGTCTTATTTATGGGTGTGTCATGCACCACACTTATAAGCAGGAGGCTACAGGGCATTTAGAATTGTCACTCTTTCTTCTTACTCTAGATCGTGTGGTAAAGATCAGTTGTAAGAACTCAATTTCCTAAACTCTATCCTAGTCATAATACAACGATGCCTACATTCAGAAAGACGGTTGGTAAGAGATATAGCTGTGGAAGAGTTGAGTCAGAGGGACTCAATTTTTGCATCATGCTTATGATGGATAAACATGAGGCATTCAGCAGATCATGTCTATACTAAGACGTGTAAGGCTCTTGATAAGGAGCCTTAAGGCAAGAATATTTATCCACCTTTATGGTGAAAGACAATGAGAGATTCAAAAGATAAATACAAGTTTCAAGGAGTAAAAGAAACAAGATGAAGAAAGGTACGAGGTACCCAGTTAATAAAGATTATCATTATTCAGGAAGGGAGATATAAGCATTTGAGTTACCTTCAACAGTGACAGATGTAGGTACAATTGGCCACACTGATCTCAGTTATGCCCCATGGGAGCTAACAGACATAGTTTAAGAGAAGGACGGGTTATCAGGATCCGACTAGGGATAGAGTAACCCAAAATAGTGGATGGATTGGTAGAGTTAGTTGACAATATCCGAAGGATGGTGCAAACGTGGTAATAGATCTCCTTGTGAGACACCTCGATGGTGTACTCTAAAATAGTACAGCTAGATATGAATACTACAAAGATAAGCACTGGAAGTCTGGAAGGGATAAATATTATCTTAGTGTGACTCCTGTCCCTACTAGAGAGAGAATGTTAGGCAACCCGAAGAGCCAGTGGATGGAGCAAGGGGAGCTAAAAGCAAAAGAATGTCTTGTTGAAGTTTTTGGAATAAAGTGATAGACATAAATATAAGCGGGAAATAAGAAGAGAGTTAATGAAGCATTATGAGTAAGTTGTGATACATGGATGACAATAGTAGATAAAAAAGATGACAGTATTACAGAGTCTATAGTCAAGTGAAGGAAAGGACGAGAGATGACAGGCCTTGAGACGACAAAAAAGTATAGGCCATAAAGTCGTATCCTCATTTTGAGAAATACGTTCGTGATGCTAACGTGATTACCAGAAGAAAAAAAAAGATTAGACCTCTAAGTAATAGAAATCAATATGGACTGGTGAACAAGATAAACTAAACATAAATTAAGGACTGAGTGATTTGATAATGGTCAGCATCATGAGAATTTCAGATTTGCGTTCCAGCGATAATAAAATGAACAACATAAGATGATTCATAAGAAATTCAGAGAAAAGTCATTCAAGAAAACGCTTCCCTAAAGAAAGCAAGGTGAGTAAGGTTAAGCTTAAGGGACTGTGTGTGCCAATTACACTAAGTGTCACCCTCGTGAGTAAGGAATTTTGTTATCTTTGGTATTGAAGGATTACTATGAGGCGAGTAAGGATCATCGATGATGTGAAAAGACGCCAAAGATGAGAGGGTAAAACATCTATACGTAGATCATCGTAGCACTAAATCTTAGTGCTCCCCTAAAGGGAGGAATATGGTGTGATATGGCATTAGGTCAGAATTAAGTGGTTTTAGTAACTATGGAAATAGTAAAGGAAGAATGTGATAAGAATGAAAAAGGGACGAGAGTGCACTGATTCAAGCCTACAGATATGCTACGATTCCAGAACAATTTGCAAACACGACGTCAAGGAAATGAAGTAAGGGTCCTTGCCCAAGATATTATTGATAGACGAGGAGTCAGTGCGAGACATAAGTTAAGACAAAGGAAATAACCCAAGAAAGATTACGTGGAATATTGATATGAGAATGGGCCAACGAGTAGTCAGTAGTTGATTCAGGAGAAGCCTAGTTATGACTAGACAAAAAGATACAGACAAATCAACATATCGTGCAAGATAAAAATAGTGAACTCCAACATGAAGCATTCAATCTCGCAGATATGATATTATAACCTTGAGAAATACTCAGATAGGAGTCGGGGTAGTTAAAAGTACTATATATTGAGTATTACAGAAATAAAAGAGAATGTCTTTGGGAAGACAGTAAAAATATCAAGTTCAGAAGCAACCCTACAAGCACAAGAGTGTGGAGATAAGTAACTACGACCATTAAATTGGAGAGGAAGAACATCAAAAATTCTGTCAAGCATACAATGTAATAAGTTCATAGTTTTACAAGAGTCAGAGGATCCTCCCTAAATACTACAATGAAAGACTAGCTGAGAAAATAAGGAAGACGACTTCAACCTAAGTACAATGACCTAAAGAGGAAATGGTCGTGTAACAGCAGTCTCACAACAACATTGTAAGAACTCCAAAGGAAAATGGCACCTACCATGGCTAATGAACGGAAAGTAAAATTAAAAGTAATATTCGAGATCATATGAGTTGCACGAAAACTCTGGCATGCGTAGGAACTAAGATAAGCTAAGTATGCATGCAACAAGAGGGCAAAAAGACCAGGAAAAGTAATAGCTTACGTTAAAGAAAGATAAGAAGGAACGAGAGGAATTATTTGATCAATGATCCCGAGTTGGTGATGTTATGAACGCACTTAAGAGTTTGGGGTTTTATACCTGCAGCATATACAGCCGTAGAAGATTTGGGTATACGTTAAAAGAAAGAATTGAGCCCGTGTCATATACGAAGGATTGAATTGTTAGAGGAGTGTATCATGGATATCCCTCAGTGCCCATAAAAGGCTAAAGTAATAACTAATACCTTGAGCCGCATATCGGAAGATAGCTTAAGCCTACATAAAGGCTGATCAGAATGAAGAGGAAACTAAAGAGTTACATCAACTAAGTAAATCAGGAGTCTGATTATTGGACCCAAAAAATTATAGAAATCGTGAGTGAGAACATTACAGGATCACCCGTAATATCACAAGTACAAGAGAGATAGTACAACAACCATATTCTATAATGGCTCTATGATAAAGCTAGTTAGAAGAGTACCAGCCTCATAAGAAGTCAGCATGAAGCTCTCACCGAATCATGTAAAGAGGTGTAAGTATTATAATAGAGGTTCAAGTTGTGGATGTGAATCATACCTCTGTGGAAGGAAGGTCATGAAAGAGATAGAATATGTGATGTGAGATTTTAAGGTAAGTAAGGTAAAGGTGAACAACCTACGAGATACTCAAAAGCATAAGGTTGAGAATAGTCCATGCTTCTGATAGAAGGCTAGAAGCACTAGGATTCAGTATCCGGGAATGATAACAGCGTCGTTAGTGGAATATCTTCCAACCTGTGGTTTTTAAATATCGAGAGGTCTAGCTAAAAGAGTAAAGAAGAGTTTGAGACAATGTTATGTCAAATCTATGGTGCAAGCAAGATGAAAGAAAGTTACGAATAATATAAATAGATACGTAGAGGTCACAAGCTAAAGTATAGTAAAGCGACGAAGTTTTATGACAGGATAAATAGATAGGTAGAGGTCGCAAGCTAAAGTATAGTAAAGCGACGAAGTTTTATGACAGAAGTAAAGATGAAAAAGGACAAGAAAGAAGGTGACGAGAATGGATAAGTCCTTGAGATTAATCTCATGAAAATAATAGAGCTGATGGTTTATCTAAGTTATAGAAAGCTCAGTATAGCCTAAATGAAGTCAAAGAAGTCTAAGACTAATAGCATCTAGAGTGGAATGAGGGTGTGATTGTGATAGATAAAGGATGATGTTTGGGCCTTCGATTGAGTAATGACTTGAAGAGGATTTCATGAATTGTAAGGATTAAAATACCCATGTAAAGTGAGTCATATTGGGATGCTATAAAATACAGGTTATGGAAGTATAGTATCGCGATCGCCCCTAGGTGGATCAATCTAATTACTCTAGATATCCCTAATGAGACGTGAGCCCTAGCGGCAGTGTTACATAAGAGATCAAATTATCAGTGGTAGATGATAGATCAACATTAAGGTGAATCAACAGTGGATGGACAAAAGTCACAAAGTATGAGGTGAAATTAGGCTGTCATTCTTAAGACGATCAAGTAATGAGGAAGCATTAAAGGACTTAGATTTATACATATGGGATAAGTAACGAAAGTAGCTTGGAGTTTGGTAGCAGACCTCAACGATAAAACGAAGTAAGAGTTATAGTATAATATGACTTATCTTGATGTAGTAAAGTCATACGGATGGATAACCATGTCTATGAAATAAGATATAACAATAATCGTAAGTTCAACAAAGTACCGAGCGAAGAACTTCAGTATACCTATAGATGCCCAGAGGGACATCTTATTTAGCTCTATATACGTTTGTGAAATGAGGCCTAGAGATTGACTAAAAGCTAGAGGAAAGAGGAGAGAAAAGTCTCATAGGCGCGCATACAAGAAAAAAGTCATACAGGCTGCTGGATAAAAGGTAGCAACAGTTACGAGATTGGAAGGATTCCGACCACAAGTCGTGGTATGAGAAAGAGGCCTAAAGGGCGGAGTGCCCTGGCCTTTGGAATTATTTACAGAACAGTTGCCTAAATGGCAAGAACAATATTAAAGTATTCACAAGAGCTAGGGTTATGAGAATGATAAGTGCATCAGTCAACATTCTAGGACGAATGTTCCAAAGGGGGGAATGATGTTACACCCCATGTTTTCGTACATTAAAGTATGCCATAAATAAATTAATGGAAGCTCGGAAATGAGAT
This sequence comes from Nicotiana tabacum, assembly GCF_000715075.1. NCBI lineage: Eukaryota > Viridiplantae > Streptophyta > Magnoliopsida > Solanales > Solanaceae > Nicotiana > Nicotiana tabacum. The sequence continues at coordinate 118,200,290 of NC_134092.1, read as the reverse complement.
GTTACATCCCGCATTTTCGAACGTTAAAATTTTGTCGTAGGTTAATCGACGCAAGTTCGGGAATGAAATTTATTTTGTGATTATTAGCATTATTCTATTTTAAACAAGTGATGAGTAAATTGGTGAAGGTGAGAGGATAAGCAAATCGAAGAAAATAAATTTCGTCGAAATTTGACATTTTGGGATAAAATATGGCCCGAGCTAAAATACCCGGTATTTATGGACTAGTACCATACAAGGTACCACATGGCCATGATAGTAAGGTGTATAAAGTGTGTTAAAAGTGAGTAGTATTTTAAATAATTTGAGATAATTCTTAATTACGTGAGTAATTGGTTAATTATTGGGTAATGAAATATTACCCAATTAATTAAGGATTAATGGTTGATTAATAATGATTTTGGATAAAGTTTGAACTCCATAACGTGGCAGCAAACCCATTTAAGGATTGTGACTCATAAGTCACTATGATTATGTGGAAAGACTTAAAGAGCATGAGTCATACTCATTAAATAAAGAAATGGGCATTTTGGCTTCTTTGGACATTAGATATTCAAGTAGTAATCTGATAATGATTTCTTAATTGAAAGGTGGCATCATAAGTGAGTACGTGTAAATCATTTAGTATTTGGCTTCATTGGACTTAAAGAAACAAAGTAAGAGATCTTATAATATTTTTCCTAATTCAACTATTTCAAACAGAACACTCAATCTAGCAAGTTTTCTGCAAGAAGTCTTATAACATCTTCCTAATTTAAGCATTTCAAACAGACGCTACACTTAGCAAGTTTTCAACAAATTTCATTCTCAAAAAACACTTCAAATCAAATTCTAAACCTTACACTAGCAACGTGATTCTTCAAATTCCTACACCAAAAAAAAAATGCAACGAGAATTATTGAAATCATAGCAACGTAAAATTTTGCGATTCTAAAGGAGTGCGGTGCAACCTTTTTCAAGAACATCATACGGACTTTTCCCTAATCCAGGTATGTTAAGGCTATCCCTTCTTTCTTTTTGGCATAATCCGAATAATACAAACGAAACGAGCAAAAATACGCAACTTTCATAAATGACTCTATTCATAGAAATACTAGGGGTGTCTATATTCTTAATTTCCCATGTGAATTATTTTTATTATTATATCCTCTATTCATGGGTTCAAGAAAAATATGTATTTGATAAAGTTTGTCCGAAAGGAATATTAATTTTATGATATTCGAGAAATCTTATTAACGTATTTCTTATGCATTTCATGCATTTATACATGTACATTGACCCATGACCAGAAGGCGTTATATACGCGTATATTATATGTATATGGGATATGGGAAAAAGTTACGGCGTTATATACGCACCACCACCTGATCAGCTGGTATATGTTGATGATTTTGCCCACAATGGTCGATATGATATGAAGGGATGCCCTTAGAGGCTTGATGATGTTATGTACGCAAATACCTATGCATGGTATGGCATTTATATGCACATGCATGACATTATAAATTTTTCATGATTCACAGAACTATTCAGAATTACAGGTTGAGTTCTTACTATGTTTCTTTCATATCTTTTATATACTATTGTCATGCCTTACATACTCGGTACTTTATTTATACCGACGTCCCTTTTTCCTGGGGACGCTGCGTTTCATGCTCGCAGGTCCCGATAGATAGGTTAAGAGTTCTCCTAGTAGGCTATCAGCTCAGCATAAGGTGTCTGTGCACTCCACTTGCTCCGGAGTTGCCTATTTGGTCAGTATGATTTGAATATGTATTGTTTGGTATGGCGGGGATCTGTCCCGACCTTTATGATATTTATGTACTCTTAGAGGCTTGTAGATAGGTGTCATGTATACGGATACTAGTATGGCCTTATAGGCCAGTACGTCATACGTATAAGTCAGTATATCAAGTTGGATCACCCTATATTGAGTATTTTCTTATGTTTTATTCTACTTATCTCACGACAACCTCTCCGGTTCAATTACCTATGATAGTATGATACGAAAGATACATTACATTGGTACTCGATTGAGTAAGGTACAGGGTTTCCGTCGCGGCCATCGGTTTGGGTCGTGACAGTATCACCCCAAAAGTACATGTTATAATATTCCCAACTTGTCGACTTTCGATGAAATTTGTCTTATTCAATTTGTTTAACTTCTAAACCTTCCAACCCTTTTGGTAACTTGTTATCCATGATCTTAAATATTTGTAACCTCCAAGGTAATATTATTAACTTACTTTATGTACTCCCAAAGACAATCTCAGTTTTGGGCTTGCATCAGTTGGCTTACGATGTACTCTCACGTACAAAAATATGAGGTGTAATATTTACCTTAGGGTTTGATATGATTTGATTACTCGGTTGTTGTTTATGGATTTGACTACTGTTTAATTGCTTGAATTTATTGGATGAGCTTTAATATAGTTGTGATTTTATTCTTTATAGTGTTTAATCAAAAGAGGAACATCATATCGAATATTACTATAGCGTATGCCTAAGTTTATTTTGGGGATTCTTCGAAGTAATCGAGAGAGATTTTTGAGTTACCGATTAAATTAAGATTGAGAAATATTCGCGAGAAATTTCTCTTAGATCATTCCTACCAATAGATTCTTGCAAGTTTCACCGCACTTCACATTAGTTTATTTAAAAGATTTGGATTTAAACGAGAGAGGAGTCTGAATCGGAAGTATAAGCTAATCACCTATTGAATTCGTGAGAATCGATAGAACCTTAAGAGTGAAATATAACCTCGAGGACGAGCAATGGTTTAAGTGTGGATTGTCGATGGTATTCTAGAATCTCGTATTTTAGTCATAGTTTGCACTCTAATTGCTACATTTTACTTGTGTTTGAGCTTAAATGATAGTGAATTGCACTTATTATGTATTTTATGCCTTGTAGGAAGTCATTCCGAGTTAAAAAGATAATCGGCAGCTAAATCGAACAAGTTGGAGCTTTGAAGTCTAAGTAAATGCCCAAGGAATTAAACTGGGATCGCGTTTGGGGATCGAGGACAAGGTGTGGATATCAAAAATTGAAGAAACGAAAATACTTTGTAAAAAATACATAGCCGCACCGCATGGGGCGCGATGCGGCGGTGCAAATGTGCCAACTATGTCAGAAATTGGCCTCTGTAAAAGTTCACTGGCGCACCGCATGGGGCGGCGTGCCCTGCGTAGTGCCAATGTATTTTTCTCAAAGTACTTTCCTAGTTCGGCTAGGAAAGGATAGTTTCGTCCGGGCCCGTTCCTACAGGATATAAATACATCAAAAATACGATTTTTAGAGTACTTTTGATCTTGGAAGCTTTGGGAGAGCATTTGAGGCTACAAGACACATGATTTCATCATCTTTCCATCAATTCAATACGGGAGTTTGGATTGTAACGTTAGATTGATGTTTTCTTACTCTTTAATTATATTTGTGATGACTTTCTCCATATCTATTGAGTAGTTTACCTTAGGGGTTTGACATTATTTGGTGACTTGGTTGTTGTTTATCGATTTGACTACTGCTTAATTGTTTGAATTTATTGGAGGAGCTTTAATATAGTTCCGAATTTATTCTTTATAGTGTTTAATCGAAAGAGGAATATCATATTGAATATTATTGCAGCATATGCCTTAGTTTAGTTTGGTGATTCTGCGAAGTAGTCGAGAAAGCTTTTTGAGTTACCATTTAAATTAAGATTGAGAAATATTCGCGAGAAGTTTTTCTTAGATCATTCCTACCAATAGATTCTTGAAAGTTTCACCGCACTTCACATTAATTTATTTGAAAGATTTAGATTTAATCGAGAGAGGAGTCTGAATCGAAAGTATAAGCTAATCACCTATTGAATTCGTGAGAATCGATAGAACCTCAAAAGTGAAATATAACAATATCATATCCAGAATAATAACCTTGCACCTATCATGTCAAAAACCCTTATTTCTCACATTGATAAGAAATGAACTCTGCTAATCTCTAGTTCTTTGCAGTCAATTGTCAATTGCTTTACTTTAGTAGTTAATCGTAGTTCATAATTATTCCAATCAATTTTGATCATCCTGAATAGCAGTTAAACTAGAAATTACTAGAGCATTATTTAAATCTAATCCATGTGAAGATGATAAATTAACTATACTATCTTTGGCTAGCGAACATCAATTTCGTGTTGTGTTTGCGCTCGTCATTTTGGTTTATTCGATACGGTAACTTCGGTTTGTTCGATTTCAATATTAACTAGTGCATAAAGCCATATACTGTAATAATCTTAATTAATGTACTCACAAATATAAAAATAAAAATATTATTAGCTCATATGACTGACAAAGAATTTTTCCAAAAAAGCATGTATCAACCCACCCATAGAGAGGAAAAAGGTACATAAAAGAATAAATTTAATCATTAAAAATGTCTTGTTACTTGCGTAGAGCTAATTGCTAAAGTTAGAGAATACAAAAAAGACTAATCCAACAGATGCAATTCAATACACGAGAAGAAACACCCTAAAACCTTAAGGGGGCGTTTGGTACGCGAACTAAATTATCCTAGGATTATAATCCCAAGACTAGTTTATCCCACATGGAAGATGGGATAAAATAATCTCAAGTTTGATGGGATAAGGTGGAATAAGATGGGATATCTTGGATTAAGTCTGGGATTAAATTTATAACGCTAATCAAATACGGTATAAATTTAATTTCACATCTTATCCCACCTTATCCTTTGTACCAAACGACTTCTAAAAGTATTACGTTAAGATGCTTGGCATCCTAGAGAATAAGAGTCAAAATGGACTTTATTGTCAGCCTCAACATGCATACCAAAGAAAAGTATTACATACCTTAGTATGTTATAATCAATCTTATGTATATTGTATAACTTATTATATATTTTGGTACATTATCGGTATTTAGGTATTATTTTTGTAAATACCAAATACAATGCCTAATACTAAAAAATTTTAAAAACTTAAACTAAATACCATACCAAACACCAAAATATTGAATACCAAATATCAATTTTTTTGGTTTCGATATGGTAATTAGGTATTTACCAAATTATGCACGCCCATATGTCTAATGACCTCCCTTACATATAGAGTCTGTTTAGAGTGGTTTTAAAAAGTAGCTTTTAAGCATAAATAACAATAAGTTGGGGTTGCCCAACTTATCGATTTTGGCTTATTTTAAACAGTTTTAAACTTATTTTAAGCACTTTTTAACTTGCCAAACACTGGAAAAACTAAAAAAGGCTTTGTTTACCCGAAAAACGGATAGAGTTGAATTTATACGTGGTTCTAAGGATATGTGGTATAACTTGATACAAATTAAAAAAATAAGTAGAAATATATCGAATATTGACTGTAAAAAAGGAATGAAATACAAACCCAAATTGAGTAGAGAATGATCTATGAATGAACAAGATGAACCAATGACTAAAGCCCAAAAAAGGGATAATATTTACTATATGTGTGTGTATCTCAACAATCTTTGAAATGTGAAAGTATATCAATGTCTGAATGTTCCCTCCCCCCCCCCCATACAAATGGCAGCCACTCTAATATAATGGAGGAATCCTACTTTGGATAAAATTAAAAATACATAGTGGGATCCCATAAAGATAGATTAATCAATTAGTTTTTCCCTGATTTATGCCAAGATTCTCTCCCTTAGTACGGTTATAACGGCTTTGTTGTCCCTCGAATCGAGCTTGATCGGTCTCTAAGTCTCGAGCTCGGTATTGACTCAAGCTCGATATTGACTCGAGCTTGGTTTTTGAGCTCAACTTTGACTTGGTTTCAGTATTTGATCGGTCTCTGGGTCTCGACCTCTATCTGGGCTCGATGTCGATCTCGGCTGATCCCGACCTTGGTCGATTTCTAAGGCTCGAACTCATCATCCCGACTTCATGTCATAGCTCGATATCATAATGACGAACCTCGGTCCATCATGCCCTAAACTCGATCAGTCACACGAGGGCAAACTCGATTTTCACCATATATATATAGTCCCCTCGTTTCTCGGAAAGAATGTGGCGAGAAACGATATGACTTTTCAACCTCTGATTAGATACACACTGACATCTGCGTTGAGCCCCATTGTGACGTACGTGACAAATGTCCCGTCGGTTCAGTTACCAAGGCATTAAATGCGCGCAAGTCGATGGTCGGCCACTGCAAATTTTGAACCGTCATTGTGAAATCTATAAATAGCCCCCTTCCTTTATCATTTTAAACTTGTACTTTCAACTCTTCTCATTCTATCCTTCACAGTTCTTCGTCTTCTCCAAAATTATCTATTTCCAGGTTTTGAAAATTTTTTTGCTTGTTCTTCACCAAACACCAAAATATTTCAATTTTCCGTCTTCGTTGTTCTTTGAAAATTTAGATGACCAAGATATCTAAAATCGTTCCTCAAAAAGAGGCAGCTTCCTCATCTCGGCCGGTCGGTGAGAAATCAGTGGTGGAGCCACGCCTTGAAGAACTCGTTCCCGGGGGATGCGTTATTGATTCTGATTTTAAAGTTGATAAACCCTCTTCGGTTGCCGGTTGATGCGAGCCGGTATCGAGATATATATGCTCGATACCAGTAAGTCTCCTTAATGTGGTGAATAAAGATTGTAATTGGGTAGACAAAGAGGTCATGATACAGACACCGGTGGAATCGCTCACTGTGAGCACCTAATTTTTGACTATATTTGAATTTTTATCACCTTCTACTATGTAAATATTTTCAGAAATTTAATATATATTTTTTTAGCTTTGTTACATTTTTTAGGGTAAAAATTAATAATAATTTAAAAAGTCAATTATTACTATTAGTATTATCTTTATTTTTTAAATAAAATGAATTAAAATTGAAAAAAATAAAAATTAATTATTTAATTTTTTCATTTATTATTTTAAAAAAATAAATTTCGGATGGGAATTAAAAAATAGTAAAAGTAAAAATATAAAATTAAAAAGTAAAAGTAGGTAGAAATTATTTAATAAAAAAGTAAAAGAAAGTGGAAAATTTAAAAAATAAAAGTAAAAGAATGTGGAAATTTTAAAAAATGAAAAGTAAAATAAAGTTGGAATTAAAAAATAAAAGTAAGGTTATCTGATTTTTTTAATAAAAAGTAAAAGTAAGTGGAAATTAAAAAAAAAAGTAAAATAAGTGGGAAATAAAAAAAAGAAAAGTAAAAAAAGTGGGATTTTAAATATATTAAAAGTTAAAAAAAAGTGAGAAATTAAAAAATAAAAGTAAAGGAAAGTGGAGAATTATTTATTTTTAAAAATAAGAAAAATGGGAAGTGAAAATTCTTTTTAATTAAAAAATAAAATAAAAAATAACAAAAAAAAAATTCTGAAAATTCTGAAATTTTTTCTATAAATAGAAGAGAAATGTGAGGGAAGAAAAAGGAAAGGAGAGAGAAGAAAAAATAAATAGGGAGGAAGGGATTGAGAGAAATTTATTTTCTTCTTCTCTGATAAGGAAATTTCTACTCGTGTCATTCTTTCTTCGTCTTTCTTTCGAAAAATCCAGCAAAATCACCCCCCCCCCCAAAAAAAACAAACAATATAGCTTTAAACCCAACAAAAACAAGCCACTAAATCACCGGTTTTGGAAGGTCGATCGGGGTTGCAAGTCGCGATTTTTTGTTCGAGGTTTCGCGGCCGGTAAAAGCTCCAGTCAACACTCGTCGAATTGTTTAGCGCTCTTGTAATTTCAACTCTATTAATTTATATCAAAGGTCTATTATTTCCCTTTCTTCACTGATTATAATTGTCCATTTACCTTCTTGTCTATTGGTGTGATTATTGGGTAGCATGGAGTAGTAGTTCACTCTATTGATATTTGGATCATTTGAATCTGATTGTTTCCTTGTTCATATGTTTATTGGACCATGATGTTAATTTTAGAGTTGCAAAGTTTTATTTTAAGTTGATTTAACCGGATAAAGGGTCTATTGAATTACTGTAATTTGGCTTGTTTACTAATTTTGTTCATGAGATTGTGGTGTCATTAGTTTTGTTTAAGAAATGTACAGAATATGGGATATTGGGTTGGATAATTTGCATGGGCCACGATTTGTTTCTAAGGAAATTGGTTTTTGGGCTGTTGGAGAAGAAAAAATTTTGGGCCAAAAGATTTAGTCTCATCAAGCCCATCAAGCCCAAAGTAATAAATAACATAGCTGGCTCATCTTTCTCTAAACTAGACCACTTTTCTATAAATAATAAATTTAATTCTTCCACAAATAATTACATACCTCTTGACCTTACAATAATCTCAAAATTAGTAATTGAATAATATTCGAACATCGTAGCTTGCTTTAGGCGCGACTAATAATAAATCATTGTGATTGTGGGTACGGTTCTCGTTGCATGGTCACGATACGTAATCCCCAATTCGAATGTGCGTTTCACGTGACTCGACCACAACTTCAAACAATAATAAATAAAATTAAACATGTTATAGTTTGTGGGTGCGTTTCACGTGACGCGATTTGCGATGTGTATAAACAACGAGTGTACGACAACGTAACTCGTCTCATATTAATTCCATAAAAGTTTAAAATGCAGTAATGTAATAAAAGCGGTAAAAGGAATAAAAATGCACATATAGGTTTAAAACATGTATTAAATCAGATAACTTAGGCCAATTATTAATAGTTGAGCGACCGTGCTAAAATCACGAAACTCGGGAGTGCCTCACACCTTCTCTCAGGTTAACAGAATTTCTTACTCGATCTTCTGTGTTCGCAGACCATAAATAAGAGTCAATTTTCCTCAATTTGGGATTCTAAAATAAATCGGTGACTTGGGACACCATAAATTATTTCAAGTGGCGACTCTGAATAAATAAAGAATCCCATTTCGAATAATGTCACTTAAATTGGAAAAACTCCCTATCCCCTATCCCCTCGGGAAAAAGGAGGTGTGACAGCTCTGGCAACTCTGCAAGGGATAAGAACCTAGAATCTCTAGTTTAGGGTTTAGAATTCGAGCTTAGAATAGCTGTTATACTTGGCTTTTATTTATTATCTGATTTTACGTGTTTGAGCCTAATGTGCTAAATGCCGCTTTTTACCGCTTTTATATTGCTTGAACTGTATATAAACTGTTACGAAACCCTCTTCTCTTTGAGTCTTCTAAATCTTCTGGGAAGCGTGCGCTTCGCGTTGCTTCTTTTCTGTTAGAGCCATACCCCTAATTTTAGAACGAGGATCGGATAAGTTGCAAAGCCGGTGAAACTTCTGTATTTCCGGTATGCTGCCTTCCCCCCGGCTCAAGTTGTCCGTTCGGGTAAGCCAGTTCTAGAACAACACACCTAAGATCTAAACCTAGAATAACATAGCCTTATGCCGGATCCCTAGTAGGAACATTTATTTGCATCATGTGCATTTGACTTTGGGGACTCAACACAGGGGTTGAGTCCGTCTAGGACGAGTGTACCCAATATAAAAGACCATCCTGATGCATTTTATGTGCTACTTATGCATATGTTTGTTTCGGCTTGCATGTTGACTGGCTTCTAGAATAGGGAAAGGGAACCAAGTTGATTTGATCTTAAATGCATGGTACACCACTCCCTGATATATTTGCCAATATAGGGTATCCCATTCCCTGGCTACATTTTCCCAACATAAGGTACACCAATCCTTAGTTGAGACATACTTTTGATAATAAAGGAACACCATTCAAACAAAAAAAACATGACTTTTTTGGGGTACACGACTCCCTATCTTTTATTGCTTTCAATAAAGAAGTAGATTAGAATTTTGTTACAATAACTCACGAAATTTTTCTAGTGCAAACTGGGCAGAAAAATTTCGTTCGTTTGTTTGTTTTGGTGTCTGAGTAGGTTTTACGTCAAGGCACAAAGTTCGAGATGACCAAAATAAGAAATCTCACTATAAAATAAAAGAAAAGAAAAAAATAAGTGAATCCAAAATGCAAAAGCATTTGAAAAGATGTGGAATGCTCAAGACATGACTGAAGCCACAAGCATTGGAGTCCCGTTTTGATTAGAAGAAGCTATAGAACAATAAACTGGAACCCACAACTAGTGAGCATCAAGGTTTAGATCAGAGTCTGCATGAAGAATCAGTCAACACTCAAGATTAAGTTTCAGAAGACTCATAGATAAGAATCTTGTAACTCATAACTGATAGACTTGTTTAGTTTTTTTTTAATTTTGATATAATAGCAGGATAACAGACCGGAGCCTCGACAGAACCTCACCTAACTCCTCAACTCATCATTCCACCATTCTCCTTGAACTACACACGACCTGATTCCCCTATAACCCGGGATAGGTAGGCTGTCCAAAATCAGGACTCGGTTGCGCCCTATCTTTTATTTCTTTTCCTTTTGAATAATGGTTTGATCAAAAATTAGTCACATGACTCACTTAGTCTTTGCCTAAAAACTCTTCATGTTTCCAAGCAAAGAGGGGCAGCTGTGAGCACCTAATTTTTGACTATATTTGAATTTTTATCACCTTCTACTATGTAAATATTTTCAGAAATTTAATATATATTTTTTAGCTAAATATTTTCAGAAATTTAATATTTATTTTTTAGCTTTGTTACACTTTTTTTTATATAGGGTAAAAATTAATAATAATTTAAAAAGTCAATTATTATTATTAGTATTATTTTTATTTTTATTTTAAAACAAAATGAATTACAAAACTGGAAAAAATAAATATTTTTTTTAAATTTCGGAAAATAAATAAAAATTATTATTTTAAAAAAACAAATTTCGGATGGGAATTAAAAAATAGTAAAAGTAGAAATATAAAATTAAAAAGTAAAAGTAAAAGTATGTAGAAATTGTTTAATAAAAAAAGTAAAAGAAAGTGGAAAATTTAAAAAATAAAAGTAAAAACATGTGGAAATATAAAAAAAAATGAGAAGTAAAATAAAGTTAGAATTAAAAAATAAAAGTAAGGTTATCTGATTTTTTTTAATAAAAATTAAAAGCTAGGAATTGAGAGAAATTTATTTTGTTCTTCTATGATACGGAAATTTCTACTTGTGTCATTCTTTCTTCGTCTTTCTTTTGAAAAATCCAGCAAAATCACCCCCCCAAAAAAATAGCTTTAAACCCAAAAAAACAAGCTACTAAATCACCGGTTTTGGAAGGTCGATCGGGGTTGCAAGTCGCGATTTTTTGTTCGAGGTTTCGCGGCCGGTGAAAGCTCCAATCAACATTCGTCGAATTGTTTAGCGCTCTTGTAATTTTAACTCTGTTAATTTATATCGAAGGTCTGTTATTTCCCTTTCTTCACTGATTATAATTGTCCATTTACCTTCTTGTCTATTGGTGTGATTATTGGGTAGCATGGAGTAGTAGTTCACTCTATTGATATTTGGATCATTTGAATCTGATTGTTTCCTTGTTCATATGTTTATTGGACCATGATGTTAATTTTAGAGTTGCAAAGTTTTATTTTGAGTTGATTTAACCGGATAAAGGGTCTATTGAATCACTGTAATTTGGCTTGTTTACTAATTTTGTTCATGAGATTGTGGTGTCATTAGTTTTGTTTAAGAAATGTACAGAATATGGGATATTGGGTTGAATAATTTGCTTGGGCCATGATTTGTTTCTAAGGAAATTGATTTTTGGGCTGTTGGAGAAGAAAAAATTTTGGATCACAAGATTTAGTCTCATCAAGTCCAAAGTAATAAATAACATAGCTGGCTCATCTTTCTCTAAACTATCCCACTTTTCTATAAATAATAAATCCAATTCTTCCACAAATAATTACATATCTCATGACCTTACAATAATCTCAAAATTAGTAATTGAATAATATTCGAACATCGTAGCTTGCTTTAGGCGCGATTAATAATAAATCATCGTGACTGTGGGTATGGTTCCCGTGGCATGGTCACGATACGTAATCCCCAATTCGAGTGTGCGTTTCACGTGACTCGACCACAACTTCAAACAATAATAAATAAAATTAAACATGTTGTAGATTGTGGGTGCGTTTCACGTGACGCGATTTGCGATGTGTATAAACAACGAGTGTACAACAACGTAACTCGTCGCATATTAATTCCATAAAAGTTTAAAATGCAATAATGTAATAAAAGTGGTAAAAGGAATAAAAATGCACATATAGGTTTAAAACATGTATTAAATCAGATAATTAGTCCAATTATTAATAGTTGAGCGACCATGCTAAAACCACGGAACTCGGGAGTGCCTCACACCTTCTCTCGGGTTAACAAAATTCCTTACCCGGTCTTCTGTGTTCGCAGACCATAAATAAGAGTCAATTTTTCTCGATTTGGGATTCTAAAATAAATTGGTGACGTGGGACACCATAAATTATTCCAAGTGGCGACTCTGAATAAATAAAGAATCCCATTTCGAATAATGTCACTTAAATTGGAAAAACTCCCTATCCCCTCAGGAAAAAGGATGTGTGACACTCACTACCCACGTGGAAAGGTATCTGAGTGTTTACACTTACCCTTTCACGTTGGGTCCCCTCGATCCAGTCATCATCGATTTTTGCAGGAAATACCAGGTGACCCTCGGCCAAATTCATCCTTCTTTCTGGAGGATCGTAATCTTGATCCGTTTCTTTGTGAGAAAAATCGATGGGCTTCTCTTCACCCTCGACCACCTTATAAGATTGTATAGTCCTCGACTTTACCGAGGTGGGCTGATAAAGCTTCAACATCGTGCCACCAAGGTGTTCACGTCGAGCATAGATGAAGATAAGGATCGGGGCTGGTTGGGCCGGTTTGTTCGAGTGAAGACCTCGGACCTAATCCCAGCTGAGAGTATGCCATTTTTCGAGAAATGGAATATGAACCGTGAGTGTGATGCCGTTTTTAGTTTTTGTTATTTTTTACTTCTTCATCTTTTCTTATCAGTGTTCTTTTTGACACAGCAGTTGCTTGGATGCCGGGTGCGGTTCCCCATCTCAAGAACTGGGTCAAAAACTTGGTCTCGATGTCAACATTTTTCGAGCGCTCATGGCGCGATTTGTCGAAGGGTCGATGGCAAGCTCGTACTCATGGTAAGCTTTCATCTTGGTCTATCGATTCGTTTGTCGTTCGAGGTGACATATTTATTCGAAGCATGAGTTTACTTATCTTCTCCCTTCGCAGGTCTCAAAAAAAATACGGTCATGAGGCCCCCATCTGGTAGTGAGGAAGTTTTACTGCCTGTCTCGAATCCGTTGAAGGAAAGTAAGAGAAAAAGGACTTCGGATTCCGAGGATCAAAAACCTAAGAAGAGGACAGTCTGTAAGCCCAAGGGAACCACAATCCCGTTGACTATGGAATCGGTCCTGCGTCTAAGGGATGAAGAAGAAGAAGAAGAAGATAACTCTGGACTAGTGGCCCGTGCTCGGGCTAGCATCGATATTTGTAAAGCTTTAGGATATGTGGGAATTGATTGTGCTTCACCCAGGTCCGACAAGGTCGAGGATAAGAATTCGAACCGAGTTCCCGAGAAAAGAAGGACCGAGGATGTTTTACCTCGGGTCAACGAATCCATCGAAGAGGCGGTTGATGATGGTGCAAGAACAGAGTTTAAGGTTCCCCGAGATGGAGGCGGTGCCTCGAAAGACATAATCGGGGCAATAGAGATCGGTGATTCCCCTTCTTTTCCTTCATTTTCCTAGTCTATGATACATGATGCCCAAGCTGTGGAGGTTTATCACGGGGAGGGAGCCCATGGAGAGGAAAATCATTTCCGTGGTTATTTTGTTGGAGTAGAAGATGCTACCGGTCCGACCGATTAGGAGGCTTCAAAGAAGAGCTTGGGCAAGGCGGGGATTCCTCGTATATACAACGAAGCTTAGCAGGCCCTGAATCGGGAAAGTTCGCTTTCTCTTTGTCAACTTTCATACTTGTATTTTTCTTCTTTCGTATAACTCATTTTTATTTTTTGTAAGCTTCTGCGCTCTATCACGAGGCATTTTTTCGATCCCGAGGGGAGCTAAGCCAGTTCGAAGCCGAAATTCGAGGGCTTACTGAGGAAAGAGATACCTTCAAGCTTCTCAGTGAGCAGAGGGAAGAAGAAGCAAGAGGACTTCGGGTCGAGCTAGAAGCAACTCAGAAATAACAAACCAATTTCTCCGAGCAGGTAAAAAGAGTGTTTGAAGTTAATGACACTGATTTGGGCGTGAAGGCTAACAGTTCGGTCCTACAGGTTCAGCAAAAGCTCGATATGATTGGGCAGCTTCGCACCGAGGTGGAAGTAGTGAAATCGGGGGCCGAGGAGTGGAAAAAGAACATGGACCGCCTTGCTTCTGAAAAGGAGGTTGCCCGGGCTAAACTAGCCTCGGTCGAGGCCCAACTCTGAAGCTTGAAAGAGAGAGCCTTGGTGCAAGCCAAGAATATCGAGGAGTTATAGTCTCGGTTGGGCTCAGTGACTTCTGATCGAGAGAGACTGGCCTCGAAACTGGCAGCGACCAAATTGGAGGTTGAAATAACAATGGCTAATGTTGATGCAATAGTGGCTATTTACTGGTCCGATGCTGAAGCCACTCAGGTTCGAGCAAAAGAGGTTGCCGAGGCTACTCAAGCTTGAGAAAATTAGGCTGCCGAGCATGCTAAATGTCAATATCGTAGGGAGACTCTAGAGGAGATCCACGCTCGTGGCTTCGATTTTTCTGCCAAGATCGAGAGTGCAAAAGAGCTCAAAGCCGAAGCTAGAGTGTTGGCCTTTCCCAATGATGATGATATCGGGAGTATGAGCGGTTCTAACAGCGAAGGAGGCCTCGAATGTGAAGACGCTGCTCTTAGAGAGGACTAAGTCCTTTTATTATTTTTCTTCTTTCTTTTAAGATTGTTTTGGTCTTTTATAGAAAAATTTGATCGGGCCATGGTGCCCTTGTAAATTATTTCTGATATATATAAAAATTTGTTTCTTTTATGGCTTCTGAATCCTTTGCCTTTCTTGTTAATTTATACAAAGGACAAAAAGTACCTTAGCACGGGATAATTACTTGATGGTCCGAGTGAATGTTCGAACTCGACCTTTTCTTATAGGTAGTCCCCGAGTGAATGATCGAACTCGAACTGAGATAGCTTTTAGACTTTGACGAATAGAGTTCAAGCAAAATGATTTGCTCAAATTCGAGCTAAGGTAGCCTTTGGGCTTTTCGGTCAAGTGAGAGTGATTTCTCGAACTCGAACTAAGGTATCCCTTTAGGCTTTACGGTTGAGTGAGAGTGTTTTATCGAACTCGAATTAAGGTAGCCTTTAAGCTTTATGGTCGAGTGAGTGTTTGCTCGAACTCGAATTAATATAGCCCTTAGGATTTACGATCGAGTGAGAATGATTTCTCGAACTCGAATTAAGTTAGCCTTTAGGCTTTTCAGTCGAGTGAGTGTTTGCTCAAACCCGAATTAAGGTAGCCGCTCGAACTCGATTTAATGTAGCCCTTAGGCTTTATAGTCAAGTGAGTGTTTGCTCGAACTCGATTTAATGTATCCCTTAGGCTTTATGGTCGAGTGAGTGTTTGTTCGAACTCGAATTAATGCAGCCCTTAGGCTTTTCAGTCGAGTGAGTGCTTACTCGAACTCGAATTAAGGTAGCCCTTTAGGCTTTACGATCGAGTGAGTGTGATTTCTCGAACTCGAAATAAAGTAGCCCTTAGGCTTTTTAGTCGAGTGAGTATTTGCTCGTACCCGGATTAAGGTAGCCCTTTAGGCTTTATGGTCGAGTGAGTGTTTTCTCGAACTCGAATTAATATAGCCCTTAGGCTTTATAGTCGAGTGAGAATGATTTTTCGGACTCGAATTAAGGTAGCCCTTAGGTTTTTCAGTCGAGTGAGTGTTTGCTCGAACTCGAATTAAGGTAGCCCTTAGGCTTTATGGTCGAGTGAGTGTTTGCTCGAACTCGAATTAAGGTAGCCCTTAGGCTTTATGGTCGAGTGAGTGTTTGCTCGAACTCGAATTAATGTAGCCCTTAGGCTTTATGGTCGAGTGAGTGTTTGCTCGAACTCGAAATAATGTAGCCCTTAGGCTTTATGGCCGAGTGAGAATGATTTCTCGAACTCAAATTAATAGATAGAGAATATGAAGCAGAAGAATCTTTATGAGATATGAGATATCAGTAAAGAAGAAATTTCTTGTTATAAGTCATTATACGTGCGCTCATGTTTTGTGCCAAAGCTCGAGCAAGCTACGCGGGCGTGGTTCGTTTGACCATTTGGCCCTTACAAATTTTTCCTATCGAGACCCTGTTGCCATGAAGTAATTTCATTGTATCGAACTTGATATATTCGAGGTTGATTGTAAAGAGGCCTCGGATACTGTTGAATTGTTCTAAGTTAGCATGATCAATAGTTGCTTCATTAAAAACCTCGCCGAAAAACCCATTTGGACAAAACCGGTCTAAGGGAAAAAGAGTGCAACGCGTGCTTTCAGACCTAAAGGTTTCGAGTTGAATAATCCATCCATGTTTCTGGTCGAACACTTGCAAGGGTTAATTTCGAAATACAAATGAACATGGGAGGGTCGTACCTTAGCAGTAGTATCGTTTTTGGTGTGACACGTTCCAATTGCTCGGTAGTTGTTTGCCGTTTATCACGCCGAGCTTGTAGGATCCTTTTATGACGATTTCGAGAACCTGATATGGTCCTTCCCAGTTCGGACCTAGTTTTCCTTCATTCGGATTTCGGGTGTTGAGGGTGACTTTCCTTAGCACCAAGTCCCCGACTTTAAAATGTCGAAGATTGGTTCTTCGATTGTAGTATCTTTTGATCCGCTGTTTTTGGGCGGCCAATCGGACGAGAGCGACCTCTCATTTTTCATCCAATAATTCTAAGCTCGTGTTCATGGTTTTGTTATTCGGCTCCTTTGTTGCATATCAAAAACTGATGCTAGGTTCTCCGACCTCCACTGGGATCAGAGCTTTGGCGCAATAGACCAATGAGAATGGCGTTGCTCCGGTACTGGATTTCGATGTTGTGCGATATGCCCATAGGACCTTGGGTAGTATTTATCTCCATTTTCCTTTGGCTTCGGTCAATCTCTTCTTAAGATTTTGGATGATGGTTTTGTTGGTCGATTCGGCATGTCCGTTCCCTCTGGGATGATATGGCGTTGATAGGATCCTTTTGATCTTGTTTCCTCAAGAAATTTAGTTACTTTGCTGCCACTGAATTGTTTTCCATTATCACATAAAATCTCGGCTGACATCCCGAATCGACATATGATGTGGTTCCAAATGAAGTCTATTATTTCTTTTTCTCTGACTTTCTCGAAAGCCTATGCTTAAACCCATTTAGAGAAATAATTAGTCATAAACAAAATAAACTGAGCTTTACCTGGGGCCGATGGAAGGGGGCTGATGATGTCCATCCCCCATTTCATGAAAGGCCATGAAGATAGGACCGAGTGGAGTAGCTCCCCGGGTTGATGAATCATGGGCGCATGTCTTTGGCATTTGTCACATTTTCGAATGAACTCCTTTGCATATTTGCCCATATCGGTCCAATAACACCCTGCTCTGATCGTTTTATGGACCAGCGAATCGGCACCGGAATGGTTTCCGCAAGTGCCCTCATGAATTTCCCGTAGTATGTAATCGGTATCTCCTGGTCCCAAACATATTGCCAATGGTCCATCGAACGTCCTTCTAAACAACGTTCCGTCTTCAGATAGGGTGAACCGTACTACCTTTGTGCGCAAAGCTCTCGATTCCTTTGGATCTGATGGAAGCTTCCCATTCTTTAAGTACTCTATATATTTGTTTCTCCAATCCCAGGTTAGATTTATGGAATTTATCTCGGCGTGACCTTCTTCGATCACCGATTTTATGAGTTGTACGACCGTCCCCGAGTTGAGTTCGTCATCTTTAACTGATGAACCTAAGTTTGCAAGAGCGTCGGCCTCGCTGTTCTGTTCTCGGGATACATGTTGCAAAGTCCATTCTTTAAACTGATGTATAGTCACGTGTAATTTATCCAAGTACCTCTGTATTCGATTTTCTCGTACTTCGAAAGTCCCGTTAGCTTGGTTTACCACGAGGAGGGAATCACACTTAGCCTCTACGACCTCAGCTCCCAAGCTTCTAGCTAGTTCGAGACCTGCAATCATGGCCTCATACTCGGCCTCACTATTAGTTAATTTTCTAGTTCTGATAGACTGTCTAACTACATTACTTGTGGGTGATTTTAGTACAATGCCTAATTCAGACCCCTTCGCGTTCGAGGCACCGTCTGTGAAAAGGGTCCAGACTCCCGAAGAGGTACTCGATTTTATCAGTAGCTCTTTCTCAACCTCGGGTACGAGGGCCGGTGAAAAGTCAGCTATGAAGTCCGCCAAGATTTGAGATTTGATAGCGGTTTGGGGTCGATACTCGATATCGTACCCACCGACTTCTATGGCCCATTTGTCCAATCAACCCGAAAGCTCAGGTTTGTACAAAATATTTCAAAGAGGATAAGTTGTTACAGCATGTATTGGATGACATTGGAAATATGATTTTAGCTTCCTAGAGGCGCTTATTAAAGCAAGCGCTAATTTTTCTAAGTGTGAATATCTAGTTTCGGCCTCGCCTAAGGTCCGATTGACATAATAAACAGGTAATTGCGTACCTCGTTCTTCTCGAACCAGAACTCCACTTACTGCTATTTTCGATACAGCTAAGTACATGTAAAGCTGCTTGTCCACTTTTGGGGTATGAAGCAGCGGAGGGCTCGATAAATACTGCTTTAGTTCTTCCAAAGCCTGCTGGCATTCCAGAGTCCATGCAAAGTTGTTTTTCTTCTTAAGCAGTGAGAAAAATCGGTGGCTTCTATCTGATATTCTCGAAATGAATCGTCCTAAGGCGGCTATCCTCCCCGTTAACCTTTGCACGACTTTTACATTATCGACTACCGTGATGTCCTCGATATCTTTGATTTTGTCAGGGTTGATCTCGATTCCTTGATTGGACACCATGAAACCAAGAAATTTGCCCAAGCCAACCCCGAATGCACATTTTTCGGGGCTGATCTTCATATTGTACTTCTTTAGTACGTCGAAAGTTTCCTACAAATAATTTAAATGGTCTTCTTCTTGCAGGGACTTAACTAACATGTCATCAATATAAACTTCTATTGATTTACCTATTTGTTTTTCGAACATTCGGTTTACTAGGCGTTGATAAGTTGCACCAGCATTTTTTAGACCGAATGGCATTCCGTTATAACAATAGGTACCGTACTTAGTGATGAACGAGGTCTTTTCCTGATCCTCTGGGTTCATCTGTATCTGGTTGTACTCGGAGTAGGCATCGAGAAAACTGAGAATCTCGTGGCCGGCCGTGGCATCGATCATACGATCGATGCTAGGCAAAGGAAAGGAATCCTTAGGGCATGCTTTGTTCAGGTCTTTATAATCTATACATATTCTATGTTTGTTTCCCTTTTTAGGGACCACCACCACATTTTCCAGCCATTTGGGGTATTTTACTTCTCGAATGGATCTTATTTTAAGAAGTTTGGTTACCTCGTCCTTGATGAAGGCATGTTTGACCTCGGACTGGGGTCTTCTTTTTTGCTTTACCGGATGGAATTTAGGATCCAAGCTCAGTCTATGAGTGGTTATTTCCAGTGGGATCCCTGTCATGTCAAGATGGGACCAAGCGAAACAGTTCATGTTAGCTATAAGAAATTGAATAATCTTTTCCCTGAGCTCGGGATCTAACCCCGTGCCCAGGTATACCTTTTGCTCGGGCAGATGTTAGATTAGCGTGATTTTCTCCAGTTCTTCGACGGTTGATTGGGTAGCGTCGGAATCATCGAGGACCATGAAGGATCGAGGAATCCCATAATCATCATCTTCGTCAGTCTCCGGTTTTTCTAGTTGGGTCGAGGCTGACGTTTGTGATTGCTATTTAGTGTCCCGTTTTTCTTTCGAATCTGATCCATTCGTCGACGGCAAATATTTCTTTTGCGGCCGGTTGCTCCTCGTAGACCATTTTGATTCCCTCTGATGTTGAGAATTTCAGAACCTGGTGAAGGGCCGAGGGCACTGCTCTCATATTGTGGATCCATGGCCTCCCGAATAGGGCGTTATATCTCATATCGCCCTTGATTACATGGAACTTTGTTTCTTGGATGGTCCCAGCTACGTTTACTGGCAAAATTATCTCGCCCTTAGTAGTTTCACACGCCATATTGAATTCGTTTAGTACCAGGGTTGCAGGCACGACCTGGTCCTGCAGACCGAGTTGCTTTACGATCCTCGATCGAATGATGTTGGCCGAACTACCTGGATCAATTAACACACGCTTAACTTGAGTTTTATTCATAAGTACAGATATTACCAGTGCATTGTTATGGGGTTTCAAGATTCCTTCCGCGTCTTCGTCACTAAAGGACAAGGTTCCTTTAGATGTGTAATCCCGAGTCTGAAACCACTTCTCTCTTACAATCGACATCTTAGTGCGTTTAAGAACCGGCCCCTGGGGGATATCGATCCCTCCGATGATCATGTGGATGACGTGTTGCGGCTCTTCTTATTCGTTTTGTCTATTGAAATATCTATTTTTGAAATGGTTTTTGGCCCGGTCGCTTAAACATTCTCGAATGTGCCCTTCATTGAATAACCGAGCAACCTCCTCTCTCAACTGCCTGCAGTCTTCGGTTCTGTGGCCATGGGGTGCCATGATACTTGCACATTTGATTGGGATTTCTCTGGTCTGGATCGGACTGCAGAGGTCGAGGCCACTTAGTATCTTTGATGCGTCCGATGGCTGACACAATAGCGGATGCATCGATGTTGAAGTTATATTCTGATAACCGTGATGCTTCCTTAGGTCCGGTATGCCTGTCGAACCCATTCCTGTTTATCAGTAGCCGAGATCCTTGGCCTCGATCGCTTCTCCTTTCTTCTTGTACGGGATTGTGTACAGGTTCGCTGACCATGCAATCTCCGTTATACAACCGATATCGGTCTTTGTTCGACCTTGGTTCTCGGTCGATGTCCCTTTTAATAACAGACCCAGAACCTAACTGGTCGTCTTCGACTCTAATCTTTAATTGATATCGATTGTGTACATAGGCCCAGGTAACAGCCGGATACTCGATCAAGTTCTGCTTCAACCATCGTGAAGACATCGAGCTTCGTTCGTTTAGTCCTTGGGTGAAAGCTTGAACGGCCAAATCATCCGTGACTGGTGGTAGATCCATTTGTTCCATTTGGAAATGAGATACAAACTCTCTTAGCATTTTGTTACCTTTTTGCCTTACCTTAAAAAGATCCGATTTTCTGGTTTCGACCTTTATGGCTCTGGCATGTGATTTTACAAAGGAATCTACAAGCATAGCAAAAGAATCGATAGAGTTAGGCGGTAAATTATGATACCATATCATTGCTCCCTTTGACAGGATTTCACCGAACTTCTTCAATAATACGAATTCGATCTCGTCATCTTCTAGATCTTTCCCTTTGATGGCACATGTGTAAGAGGTGACATGTTCGTTGGGGTCGTTCATTCCATTGTATTTAAAAATTTCAGGCATGCGAAACTTCTTGGGGATCGGTTTTGGAGCCGCGCTCGGGGGGAAAGGCTTTTGCATAAACTTTTTGGAATCCAAGCCATTCAATATCGGTGGTGCCCTTGGGATCCGATCAACCCTAGAGTTATATGTTTCCACCTTTTGGTCTTTTGCTTCAATCTTCCTTTCTCCTGATTCTATTCGTTTTGTCAATTCTTCGAGCATCTTAATAATTTTGGATTAGTCCTCGATTCTTGTTCATTCGACCTCACTATAGCTGGCCCCGTATTTTGGGTGACTTCTTGGGGTGGACTGGGCTCGAGCCTGCTCGATGCCTGGCTTTGGCTTTGCAACTGGGCTATTGCTACTTGTTGAGCTTATAACATTTCGAAAATCATACGCAGGTTGATTTCGTCCTCTCCAGTGTTTTGTGTATTTCGAACTACAAATCGAGTTCCACCATGAATGATGTTTTCTGGGTAGGAACGTTGGTTCGCCTCAATGGCCACATGTGAATTAACGTTGATTGGATATACGACTCGAGTTCCAACGGGGTCGAAGAGTGGCCTTTTATCCCCGGGAGTCAGGTTGTTATTCTCATCTTGAAGGCCAGCTTCGTTGTCGATAGGTAGGGCCATTATTTGAGAGCTTGTCATTTTTAACCTGAAATCGAAGACACTTCCAAGAACAAGCGTGAAATAGTGTGTTTTACAGAGATTCGTACCAAATAACCACTATTATCCTTAGCCCCACGGTGGGCGCAAAACTGTTTACCTGAAAAACTGATAGAGTTGAATTTGTACGTAGTTTTAAGGATATATGGTATAACTTGATACAAATTGGAAACAAAAGTAGAAATATATCAAATATTGACTGTGAAAAAGGAATGAAATACAAACCCAAATTGAGTAGAGAATGATCTATGAATGAACAAGATGAACCAATGACTAAAGCCCCAAAAAGGGATAATATTTACTATATGTGTGTGTATCATTGCTCCCTTTGACAAGGTTTCACCGAACTTCTTCAATAATACGGATTCGATCTCGTCATCTTCTAGATTATTCCCTTTGATGGCACATGTGTAAGAGGTGACATATTCGTTGGGGTCGGTCGTTCCATTGTATTTAGGAATTTCGGGCATGCGAAACTTCTTAGGGATCGGTTTTGGAGCCGCGCTCGGGGGGAAAGGCTTTTGCATGAACTTTTTGGAATCCAACCCTTTCAATATCGGTGGTGCCCTCGGGATCTGACCAACCATAGAGTTATAAGTTTCCACCTTTTGGTCGTTTGCTTCAATCTTCCTTTCTCCTGATTCTATTCGTTTTGTCAGTTCTTCGAGCATCTTAATAATTTCGGGATTAGTCCCCGATTCTTGTTCATTCGACCTCACTATAGCTGGCCCCGTATTTTGGGTGACTTCTTGAGGTGGACTGGGCTCGAGCCTGCTCGGTGTCTGGGTTTGGCTCTATAACTGGGCTATTGCTACTTGTTGAGCTTGCAACATTTCGAAAATCATACGCAGGCTGATCCCGTCCTCTCCAGCATTTTATGTATTTCGAACTGCAGATCGAGCTCCACCATGAATGTTGTTTTTTGGGTCGGAACGTTGGTTCGCCTCAATGGCCACATGTGAATTAACGTCGATTGGATATACGACTCGAGTTCTAACGGGGTCGAAGAGTGGCCTTTCATCCCCGGGAGTCAGGTTATTATTCTCATCTTGAAGGCTAGCTTCGTTGTCGATAGGTAGGGCCATTATTTGAGAGCTTGTCATTTTTAACCTGAAATCGAAGACACTTCCAAGAACAAGCGTGAAATAGTGTGTTTTACAGAGATTCGTACCAAATAACCACTATTATCCTTAGCCCCACGGTGGGTGCCAAACTGTTTACCCGAAAAACGGATAGAGTTAAATTTATACGTAGTTCTAAGAATACGTGGTATAACTTGATACAAATTAAAAAAAAGTAGAAATATATCGAATATTGATTGTAAAAAAGGAATGAAATACAAAGTCAAATTGAGTAGAGAATGATCTATGAATGAACAAGATGAACCAATGACTAAAGTCCCAAAAAGGGATAATATTTACTATATGTGTGTGTATCTCAACAATCTTTGAAATGTGAAAGTGTATCAATGTTTGAATGTCCCCCCTCCCCCACAAATGGCAGCTACTCTAATATAATGGAGGAATCCTACTTTGGATATAATTAAAAATACATAGTGGGATCCCATGATAGATTAGTCAATTAGCTTTTCCTTGATTTCTGCCGAGATTCTCTCCCTTAGTGCGGCTATAACGGCTTTGCTGTCCCTTGACTCGAGCTCGATTGGTCTATAAGTCTCGAGCTCGGTATTGACTCGAGCTTTGGTTTTCGAGCTCGACTTTGACTTAGTTTCGGTATTTGATCGGTCTCTGGGTCTTGACCTCTATCTGGGCTCGATGTCGATCTTGGCTGATCCCGACCTTGGTTGGTTTCTAGGGCTCGAACTCAGCAGCCTGACTTCACGTCATAGCTCGATATCATAATGACGAATCTCGGTCCATCATGCCCCAGACTCAATCAGTTACACGAGGGGAAACTCGATTTTGACCGTATACAAGCTTAAACGTTGATTTGACCAACTTAAAAGCCAATCCAAACACTCTCATAATTTCAACCTTAAGTTTCAAGCTTCTAGCCTTATACCTGTTTGGCCAAGCTTTTATTTGGCCAAAAAGTATTTTTTTTAAAGTTAAGATATTTAGCTAAGCTTTTAGAAGGAAAAAAAAAAATACTTTTTAATAAAAGCAAAAGTATTTTTTAAGAAGCAAAAAAAAAAATAATTTTTTCCCAAAAGAATTTTTTGAAAAGTATTTTTGAGAAAATATACTTAGAATTACTTTTTAAAAACTTGATCAAACACTAGTTGTTATTCAAAAATGTTTTTCAAATTAAATACTAAAACACAAACCGATTCTCACCAACAATACTTTTTTGTACAACACTTTTGATCAATTATTTTTCAAATTAAATTGATTTTAAAAATTTGACCAAATTGTTGGTATGGAATTCGTATGAGTTACTTTTTCATATGATTGTATGAAAATGAAAATATGTGCAAATATATTTAAAATTATAAGTGGTTTTGAAATAAGTAAAGAGGTTATTTATTTTGGCACAAACTCACGTAAATTGAAATGGAGGGAGTATTATGCTAAATCCGGCTTTGTTAGTACGTGGCGGCAAACCCGTCAGCGCAGAATCTAGAACCTTCAGACCCGCTAGCCACATCATCGATGGTGGTGACACGGCTTAGCTTTTGCTGACTTTCTCACCAAGTCACACGACTTTATTTTGCAGTCTTAAAATTCAATACCCAGAATATGGCGATGAGATCTGTCGTTTCAAGCAGTGGAGTCCGTCGTTTAATGGATGGTAGTGGACGATCATCGGTTTCGGGCCTTCGCTATTTCACCGACGGCAAAGGTCGAGTCCTCAGTGAAGAAGAACGTGCTAAAGAGACCGTTTACATTCAGGTATTTAATTAATTTTTCATCCATATGTTTTTTTTTCTAAAAAATTGATTGTGCAAAGATTAGTATTTATATATTTGTTTTTGGTGAAAAAAGAAAATGGAAAGGGAGAGGATGGAGAAGGCGAAGCTGAAGGCTGAAAGAGAGAAAGCTGACAAGGTAGTACTGTTTGACTTTCGAAATTCGATCAGTGCCATATAAATTGATAGTATTGAAGTAGGTGTAAAAATTGATATGATTTGTGCCCTTTCCATTTTACTTGTTGACTAATCCTTGGATTGTATTCCTTCCTGAATTATAATCTTGGAATGTGTTTTTTCATTTTATATTGAAACAAAGTAAAAGAGTGGTGACCTGATCAGACATATGGTACTGTTTTTTGGCAATTGCCAATTTGAATTTTTTTAACTCATGTACCTGAATGCTTACAACTTAAATAGAATTCTTGCCGTCTTATAAAGAAAAGAAGGAGCTGCTCTTGATTAAATCAGGAAGAAAATAGCCTCGACCGGACCTTAATTAGTACGCCTTTCAGCAGTCAAATTGCTAATTTAAAAGAAATTATTGATAGCTTAAACAATTGGCTATTAGCTTGGGGAGGATTATACTTAGGGAAGAACAAACAGGCTCTGAAGTCTATAATTTTGTAAGTAAAATTTTGATATTTCAACAAATTGGTTTCCGAGCTACTACATCTAACCTGTTAGTTATCATCTGTTAGATTTATGTTTCTGTTCATTTTTTCTGTTCATTATTTTGAGAGGCAGAGGGCAAAAACTGCTCAATCTCATGATTCTTTCTTTCATGGGTTTTTTCATATCCAAAGCTATACTGTTAGTTAAACAGAGGAACTGGCTTTGATTCTTTGGCTAATTGATCATAGTCTGAATTACTTTTATTTTTACCAAGAAATGAGTTCATAAAAAATATGCGCACACACATATACATACATCAAGTTGGTATTTTATTTTAAAATGTGAGATAATTCAGCAATAACGTATATGCATGCAATGCGTTTAGATTCTAAACTAGTAATTGAATCAACTTGTACTTGGTAGTCTGTTCCTTGTAAACATCATGCTCAACCTTTCTTCTCACCCGCCATTTCTTTTCTTTAGCAGAAGGCTGAAGAAGAGGCTCATAAGAGCTGAAGTGCGTCGCCTGCGCTGAGTTGTGAAACTCTTGTTCTCAAGTCCTGTTTAACAAAAATAATGTATGCTGAAGTGTTGCCTTATCATAGGGATTGGGCCTGTCCTTGTACAGTATGGTTTAGTAGCCGAGCTTTTAGTGTGTCAGTGTGGTCTATGATGCTGTGAACTTCCTATTTTCAAGATCATATTTGTTTTGGGTTATCTCATCTCCTAGTAATTGCTGTATGTGAGCACCTAATTTTTGAACATATTTAAATTTTTAACACATATTATTTTGCGGGTAGAAAAGGAGTGTGACACTGTACACATTATGTTTCTTGAGCCATATCTTTAGTTCCTATTTGCAAGTATTTGGGAGAGACAAATCTGTCCGAGAGATTGGCACACTAGAGGTTAACTGAATGATTTCGCCATTGAATGGATATGGTTAGATAAACATAGCAAGCAATTTGGTAACAAGAACAGTTTTCTGTTATCTTAAGCTACAACGAGCACTGGTATCATGATTGGTGCTGTTCGATTAATGATTCAATCGCTTCATCGTGCAGGAAAATATGAGTAGAATTGATCCTGCCAACCCCGGTTCATCCGTTGGAGTCGAGACACTGTAATTCCTTTCAATGAATAGCTCTGTCCAGGTCTAAAACTGCTTGTTGACAACTCCTCATGTGATGCAATAGCAAAGGGTTGGATTCTTAGTGTTGGTATATAAGTAAATAGGTTTTCTTTCTCTCACAGAAATAATAGAGCCAGTCTCGGAGAATGCTGCAGAGGGGAAACGATATGTTACAGTTAGAATTTCGATTCCAGTGCTAAACTATGTCCAATAAGTTTGATGCTGCAACTCATCCGCAATATTCAGTTTTCCTTTGGCAAGATGTAGATTATTTGTTTGAAAAAGTCGCATAAACACTATTCCCATTTCCTTTTTTAATCTCTACAGAAAATTTGGTCCAGATCTCAAACCCAATGAGCAACACGCTCTACTCACAAGACTCAAAACAGATTCTAAGAAATAGAGTGAAATGTATTTGAAAAGGGAAAGCAAAATGTTAAAAGGTTATACACCCAGACTAGAGAGTATTCCTGCATCCTCATATTATAAAACAAGAATGTCAGTTATTATAGCACCAAAACATACTTGAAATGAAGGATTAAGAAATGCTTGAAAGTCGAAAGAGAAACATGTTCTATTTGTAATACACGATAGCTGTATGGCAAGTATTTTTTCTAAAATTTCAATAATTAACCCATTCTTGGCCTTATCTCAATTCCTTCAACAATAAGGCCTTGCTTTGGAAATCCACCCTTCACCTCTTGCACTCTCATTTCTATGCAATCATCTTCATTTTCAATGAAAAACTCACCCAATTCTATCTCAAACCAGCCATCATCTCTAAGTTTAGGAAGTAGTTTATCAGATTGCACGATGCCAGGATCATCACGCCAATTGAATAGACGGCGCACCTCGTATTCCACATTAGAAGGCGGAGTAGGAGGTGACACCTCATTTGGCTCATAATCGTCAACTGGCTCGGGCTCCTCATGCTCCGTATCAGAGGCCAGAGTATACACATAATCTTCGTCGTCATCATCATCATCAAAAGGATTACCCGGTTCATTTTCGTCATCTGGATGCAAAAAAGCAAACCGGACGTTTCCGGATTCAACACCAGAAATTCCAACTGAGACCTCCGAGGGTCGATGATTAAACCCATATCCATCTTTGAACTTGTAAACAAAATAAGCTGTGTAGGATGTCAGTGGTGATAGAATCCCAGCCTTTATTGTGCCCCAAATTTCAAGCCACCAAACAATTTTGAGCTGAGCCACCTCTGGAAACCTATTTTCGCAATATGGGGAAAACTATTACTCCATATATCTAAGAGTTTAAGTTATATACAGTGTGAAATATTTTTATACAATCAAATCATCTTACAATATTGATATGCA